>NC_133931.1:9958444-10258583 GCF_031877795.1 Strix aluco | reverse complement strand
CACTAACAAATACTTCTTTTGCCAAAGTACTTTTTCAGTTAAATCCACAATTTATGTCCGTTTTCTTCGTGAACATGAAGCCACAACTGAGATAAGCCTCCCAATTATCTTTGAACAAAACAGTTTGTCAGAACTACCTAGGGAGGCTAGTACTTGTCTCAAGTTTGCTTTGAGGCAACAGGTTAGTAAACTAGGTCTTAAATAATGACCACAAGTCACATTTGGAACAGATTTCTGAAAGGATCAGAAGTGCAACATTAGTTTGAAGCAAACTGAACCTGAAAAAACGTGCTGTTTAAATTCTTGTTAGGGCCTGTGTTTAACATGAAACGTAAACTAGAAAAATCTTGGATCTTTAGGATATTCCACTAACTGCCAGCAGTACGTATCCCTACAGTTTCCCAGGCTACTTTCAATTAGCAGCAATGTCACAAGAAAATACAAGCATAATTAGTGTCAGAGGGTGAGTTAAATTCTACATTTCCTCAACAGCATGTTACTGGCTGCCTTTTGAAGACCTTCAGACTAGGACAAACCGTTCACAATTTTTAGCCAGGAAAAGAGTTCAATTCAATTTTCCTGTTTGAGCGGGTTCAACTATGTGTTTGTGAAACTTTCCTTCTTTACTGACACTAAAGGAGGCTAAAAAGCTGCCTAAGTGATTAAAACACTCATAAGTCCAAAAATTAATCTGATGTAAGCTGTTCTTTTGATTCTGATGAACTACTCATCTTTAACAGAGGAAGATGGAAACATGCAATACAGGCCATGAACACGTAACGCAAAGCCAACACAAATCACCCGATCAGAGAAACGTCTCAAAACAGGTTTTCCCAGCACATCACTTATTGCTGAGAATCACAGAATGGTTTGGGCTGGAAAGGACCTTCAAAGGTGATCTAGTCCAATGTCCAACTCCCTGCAATGAGCAGGGACATCTTCAACTATACCAGGTTGCTCAGAGCCCCGTCCAACCTGACCATGGATTTTTCCAGGGATGGGGTATCTACCACCTCTCTGGTCAACTTGTTGCAGTGTTTCACCATCCACACTGTAATTTCTTTTTCCTTATATGGAGTCTAAATCTACCCTTTTAATTTAAAACCATTGCCCCTTGCCCTATCGCAACAGGGCCTTCTAAAAAGTCTGTCTCCATCTTTCTTATAAGCCTCCTTTAAGTATTGAACGGCCACAGTAAGGTGTCTCTAGAGCCTTCTCTTCTCCAGGCTGAACAACCCCAACCCTCTCATCCTGTCCTCACAGCAGAGGTGTTCCAGCCCTCTGACAGGGGCCATGAAGATCCGGCCCTCCTTTAAACCCGTTCCAACAGGTCCATGTCTTTCCTGTGTTGAAGACTCCAGAGCTGGACACAGCACTGCAAGTGAGGTCTCACCGGAGCAGAATAGAGAGGGAGAATCCTCTCCCTCAACCTGCTGGCCACACTTCTTGTGATGAAGCCCAGGATACAGTTGGCTTGCTGGGCTGTGATTGCATATTGCTGGGTCACGTCCAGCTTCTCATCCACCAGTACCCCCAAGTCTTTCTCCATAGGGCTGCTCTCAATCCCTTCATCCCCCAGACTGTATTGGTACCAGGGGTTGACCCGACCCACGTGCAGGACCTTGCACTTGGCCTTGTTGAACCTCATGAGGTTCAAATGGCCCCACTTCTCAAGCTTGTCCAGGTCCTTCTGGATGGCATCTCATCTCTCAGGTGTGTCAACTGCACCACTCTGCTTGATGTTGTCTGCAAATCTGCTGACGGTGCACTCAATCCCACTGCTGCTGCAGATACTGAACAGTACTAGTCCCAGTACAGATCCCTGAGGGACACCACTCATCACTGATCTCCATCTGGACATTGAGTCATTGACCACTACTCTCTTGATGTGACCATCCAGGCAATTCCTTATTCACCGAGTAGTGCACCCATCAAATCCATAGCTCTCTAATTTAGAGAGAAGGATGTTGTGGGGGACTTTGGCATCCTCCATTCACAAACAGCAAGTCTAGGAGGGCATCTTTCCTCGTTGGCTCACTAAGTACTTGTGACAAGAAGTTATCTTCCACGAACTTCAAGTATTTCCCCAACCTGCTTGTCACAGCAGTATGATATTCCCAGTTGATGTCTGGGAAGTTGAAATCTCCCATAAGGACAAGGGCTACCGATCCACAGATTCCTCCTAATTGCCTACAGAATAACTCCTCGGTGCTAGCATCCCGGCTGGGCAATTGGTAGCAGACACCCACTACAACATCTCCTTTGTTTTCCATCCCCTTAATCCTCAATCCAGAGGCTCTAAACCACATCATCGCTGACTGTAAGGGCTGTACAATCAAACCTCTCCCTTACATAGAGTGCAGCACTTGCCTGCCCCACCTATCCCTCCTGAACAGCCTACAACTCCCCAGTCGAGCACTGTGGTGGTTGTGGGACTCATTCCACCAAGTCTCACTACCACCAATGGTGTCACAGCTCTGGGAGCTGACCAAGGCTTCTGGCTAAAGGCATTTGAAACCACAGTTCCCAGTAGCTCCTTGTAGGGACAGGGAGCACCCCAGCACACCTTAACCCTTTCCCTTCCCTTGAGGTGCTGGGGTGGTTGTTGGGGGCAGGGTGGAACATGGGGAGACCCCCAAACAGAAGGCCAGAGCCAGGAACCCCAGAGAGTCCTTAGCAGTCAACAGCTATAAGGGACTGTGGTGCTGCCAGCACTACGGCTCCCACTGCGCAGCCCCCAGGCCCCCCAATGCCCTGGCTGGTTCAGCCTTTTGTCCATCCTGAAGCCTTCTACCCCGAGGCTGGGAACAACCCCAACCCCTGCAGCCTGGGGACACTCTTGGGGGCAATAACAGAGGTGACCACTGGTGATCGCTCCTGTCTCTCTTTTCAGGCCCAGCGAACCTGTGCTGACTGTCCAGGCAGGGCAGCCCTTCTCTACAGCCTGGGCACCCCCGGCAGGGTTGGCACTGTGGGCACCCCCAGCAGGTATGGCACCCCATGCACCTTCAGCATCCCCAGCACCCCTATCCCTCCAAGCATTTTTGGCATGAGAGTTCAGCAATTCTCTGCGAGCGTCCCTGCCCTCGCCTGGGTGATGCACACCCAGTAAACAGAATTTACAGAGAATTTCCCAAATACCTGAGCCCATCTCTCCTGTTTCACATTCTATAAGCAAGTCTCCTCCCCAGTCTGCAAACCTGTCCCACTGGCACAGCAGCTCACCCCACAGGAAGGACTCTGGCCACAAGCTCCTCACATCACCTGGCGCAGAGCCAGGGGACACTGGTGATAGGGGCTGGCTCAGCTGGTGCCCCTGGTCCCCCCCGGCCCAGCACGGTTCCCTCTCACCCACACAGGGCTGCAGATGGCTCCATGTGGCTGCTTCTTTGAGCCCTGGGTCTTTTGCATCCCACAGATAAGCACCAACCTGCCTCCACCAGCCACCACCACGCTTGCCCACCATGCTGCTCCTTCGCCAGGTGCTGCCCTGTGGGGCTCCCAGGGTCGTGGGATAACCCCTCCCCAGCCTGGGCAGCCCCTGGGACTCTCCAGGGCCAATCGCAACACTTCACACCCTTCAAGTGCTTGCCCAGGTACCAGGAAATGGAGAAGCAGTTTGCATGGCTCAGCCTCTCTGACACTGTCACCCCCATGGGGGCACCAACATCCCCCCGGGCAGTGACATCCTCAGCCACTGTGCTGCCCCCCACATCCAAGCCATTGGGGACCCAGCAGGCAACCATCCCCCTGTCCAAGGAGATGTTACTGGATTGGTCCTTGGTCCGCCAGGACAGTCCCAGAAGCATTGCCATGCCTGGGGACCCTGGTGGCACCTGCAGAGCCATCCCCCACAGTGACATCGGCTTGCTCTCACTGCCCACGGAGCTGCCCACCCCCAACTACAGCATCCCCGAGACCTCCAATGCAGTCCTGAGCCTACAGCAATTCAGCACCATTGGGATGGGGCCCCAGGAGCCATGGTGCGATGCAGGGATGGACCTGCCACCGCCCCTGCCTGGCAGGCCAGAAAAAGCAGGGGAAAAGCAGAAAAACACCTTTCCAAACCCACCCAGCAAGCGCAGGCTCTCCAGCCAGCATTAGGGTGGGAAGGTGGGATTAAACCCACAGCAGGGATGCGATGGAGATGGGGGCTGGGGTGGGGGTGTAGGAAGTAGTGGTGGTGTTACAATAGCTTTAATGACACCTTTGCTCTTGTTTTTTCATGTAGCATGCTAATCTACACATTGGCTATTAACGTCAGGAAAAAGTAAAGCCACCAAAATAGCTACAAAAAGTCAGTTTACACAATATTTCAATTCAAACAGGAATCGCTATAACTAAAAAACAATCTGAGTCACACCTGATAACAGAAAAATCCCACTTGCAAGCAGCAAAACCCATCAAGTTCATTTTTGTGCAGACCAGTATCAACAATCCAGTTTTTACAGCATTCTCATAAACGGAAGAAAAACAATACTGGCACAGTAAGTACAATACCACACAGTAAGTATAGCACTATCTTTATGCAGAATTGTACAATTCCATATGAAACAAGACTAACATTGAATAACATTAAGTGCAGCTCTGTTTGAAAACTACAGTAGCTGTTAGTTGGCAAACATATTCTTCCTGCCCTTCTCTCCCCCTCTTTTAGCACTGTTAGCTTCACACAAACAAAAGGAGGGAGAACTTGCTGCTTCTCCATTCAGCAGGTTAACCTATTTCTCCTGCTGCACGCAGTAGCAAAAGAGACTGAAGCTTAACTCAGTAAAATTTGGATTTGCAGAGCAAGAGATGTTAACTAGTGGACTGATGCAAGCATGCAAATAATGGAGGAGGTTGATTAAGAGCACACATCAGCAGCTTTACAAAGTCACCTTCCACGCAGAAGAATGATAAATGAATAATCATTCAGCATCTTTAATAACAAAGACTACCATAGGAAGGACATTAGATCCTGGTTTAGGTCTACTTGAGAAGCAGCTCTCAAGGTACAGGATTTCATATCGAGCGGCCTGTATCAAGATACAGAGACTAGCTTCCCTCATCCTCTATTTCTTGGTGTCAAAAAAAAATCTCCATCAGTATCACAGCCAGCACTACGACTAACTTTAAATACATTGATTTTCAGCACTGATACAAGAATAAGTACACACATGTTCCTTCCTATTTTTACAGAAGTTATAAACTCAAGCGTTACTTAAAGCAGAACATCCTCTTTGTAACAGAAGCCTTTTTTTCCTGGAATGTTTTTTTTCTTTATACTTGCTAAAATCCAAGGACAAACAAAAGCCTTGAACCTTCTTAAAAATTACAGAATCTTGACACTGAACGCAGACTATTACCCTTTCCACTCAGACTTACTGAATGCAGATGGGTGTTTTTTGGCAAGGAATGAACAATCAAAATTATTCACACCTAATGCTCACCTAGTCCAACAGCAGGTATTTAGGGAAATATCCTCAGGACCACTTCAAAGGTAGTGCAAAGAATGCCTGAACTAGAAGTTATATCTGCCCATTTGATACCTATGTACATCTTCAGCCTCTTCAACCAATACTGACAGCAAATGCCACAGTCCAATTAGGTACTGGGGGGGAGAGGGGGGGGAGATTTATTTCACACTTACTGCCTGGTAACTGGGTGCCAACTTCAGGTGCCATGAAGAAAAGCTACTCATTCCTCATCAGCCTGTGCTGTAACATTTGTTTCATATACCTTTATCACATGGCCTCTCAATTTCCTTAAAAATCAAGGCCTAAGATGTTTAAGTTAGCATCCTATCTTTATACTCTAAGATTTTCAATCACCTCAAACATTAGTTTGTTCTATAACCAGATTTTACAGAAAGCAGGCATGTGTATTAATTTACTAGCCAAGAAACTAGGTCAACCATTTCTGAAATCCATGCAGAGTCAAGCTCTGCAAGCAAGCAGAAGGCGGCAATGATGATATAGTGAGTTTTTGTTTGGCTGGTTTTAACTCCTCAGCCTTTATTAGAGCAAGGCTGTTCTTCAGAAGCTTCATGGTTTTTCTTTAATCCCTTGTTAAACGTTTAGTGCCCTGGATGACTATACTCTTTGAGAGTGGCATCTGAACAGATCATTAATCCGATACCAAGCCAACAGGACTTCACCTTTAACAAAGTCCATCTTCTGCCACCTGTTCTCCTCCCACCTCTGCTTTCCTGAAGGTGTACCTTTCTTCACTTGCCCTATGACTCAAATTGTAGATTTATCAAGCAGCACAACAGATCAAAAGTAAGCATATAGTGCAGAAGTCCTGGATCACACATCAATCACATCACAGCCTTTTGTTCCTACTCCCAAAGTACTGGGAATTTCCACACTCCTCAGCTGCAATAAATGCCAGGAGAACATTGTGCAAGCCTCTCCCCTGGCTCAGAGGGACCACCAGTTGTGATCTGCGGGGTGGGTGTTGGGTTTTGGTATTTGTTTGCGTTTGTTGTTGGTTTTTTACTTATTATAAAACTGTACTTCAGTGCACTGTCCATACCCCAGTCTCGGGGAAAGAAAAACCACCCTTACAGTATTACCATGAAGAAGGTGTCATTCCATGACTACGGAAAGCCCATTCAGCACTAACTATATAATAAATGGAAAGACAAAAATTTGCAGCAGTTTGACTGCTGCATCTTCTATTCCTTAGCTAGCACAGTATTTTTAGACAAAAAAAGTCTACCATAAAACAAGTTTAATATTGATGCTCACCCCTCTGACTTCTAAATTTGTACAGATGATAGGAATCAACATATTCAGACTTATAAGTGACAAAACGATTCAAGTATCTATAAAAATGGAGAAATACAAGTATTATTGTCCTCCTGTTCATACTTCACTTGTGTGCGCACCAGCATCAGCAAACCTGAATCCACCAAACTCCCATCTCATACCAACAAGGATACATAGAGTTTTGTTCCCACATTCTAAGAAAAGGCAAGAGGAAGAACGGGACTTCACACTTGTTTGAAATTATTTAAATTAGGGGGTAGGTTGCTTTTTTGTTTTACTTACATGCAAGATACCATTAACCACAATGTCTTTTTCATAAAGCCAAGAACACTTACACATAGCTATGCTTTCCCTATTCTCTATGCACAGTACAGTGGTTCTACATTTATTTAGCAACAATACTGAGCCCTCTGCAAAGGTTTGCTGTGAGTTCAGAACAGGAGAACAGCCTACATTTCATGTTTCCTTCCTTCTGCAAGGTTGAGTCACATCCTTACGTCTCCTTTTAGAAAGCTAACAAACCATGCTAGAAGAAAAAAACCACTTTAATGGAGAAGCCTCGCATTCGAGAGAACATACAGCATTGACACAGGCCACAGTTCAATTCTTTGGCTCATTTTCTTCAGTGACACAGGCAAGAGAACTGCACACCTTCTTTCCTGTTAGAAGCAAAATCTGCTGCTCTTCACAGCCACAGAACTTCATCAAAGGATTTCAAAGATAAATGAAAGGCTTTAACATTTTTGAGGAGAGAATTAGTGCAAACAAATTCCTTGAAATTACTCTATGAAAAAACCCCAAGCAACCTCACGTACGGGAGGGAAGAAAGTAGAAAGTTCAACAACTACCTTTAAAAGACAATGCCTTTCTAAAGAGCAAGTTCAGTATAAAATTAAGACCTGTATTTGTTTCCTTTGGTCTCTCCAGAACTTCAAATAAAATAAAGCTCTTATCCCATTACATTTTAAGCCATGACTGCCAGCAGAAGAAACATTTCTTGCTTTATTTCCTCTATTGTACCAACATTAACACCATTGGCTTAACGTGGGTACGTTTCCTGGTTAAAACTACTATAACTCCACAAGTTGTTTGTTTGAAATCTGGACCAGTTTTCCAAGTCTGTTTTGTGCAGCCCAACCAGCACACAGGCCAGGGCAAGCAAAACAGTTAGCTTAAAACAAATAAGTTCAAGCTTTAGATAGCTACTTCTATTTATGTAACATACTAGTACAGTTCATTTCACAGTGAAATGGATGGACTGTTTCAAATCATTTATATTACACACTTGTATGATCAGAACAATTAAGCAATTGGGATTAGAGCACCTCAGTCAACAAAGACAATGAAACAACATCCCAGATCTGCTGGTACAGTTGTTTTTGTCAGTGCAACTTTCAACTGCATACTCTTATTAGATTGTGAAACAAACAATTACTCACATATCACATAGTATTTAATATCATTTGTTTAAATATATATTTTTATATTGATATATTATAAATAGTATGTTTATATGTATTACACACTAGATTATGCATTACTATCCATGCCTTCCAATGAGTCAGAAGCTGGGCAATGAAACAAATGCAAATGTAATAATTTTCTTATAAATATAAGCAGACAGAACTGATTCCCTGTTACCAGGCAAATAGACTAGACAACACATTTCCATCTTCCTGCTCTGGATAGGCTAAAGGTCCTGACACACTGTTTCAATCTTGATATGTACTGTAGTTTTCTGTAAACACAGCTTTAGATAAAAATAATACATGTAAGTAAATTGTAAAAGGTGCAAGTCTCACTGAGTATGGGACAGTTCTAGGGCTGTAGCTTTCAGAAATATTTTCTAAAGTAATTTATTTGAAGTCTAGCTAGGTATTAAAACAACAGCATAGCATATTTAAAAACCATGACCACACTATTTATATTTAAAGATTAAATCATCAGTACCATTTTCTAAGGTAGAGTCAAATATTTGGCACAGGTGCTACAGCAAAGGAGGAACTAATCACTAAGTTTTCAGGCTGAGGACATGGCTACTGTATCAGAGGCAAGCTTCCCCAAAAGGTTTTCTTTTCATAATTAACCTACAAAATGGGGGGGCAGGGGGGAAAGGATGACACAGGGGGGGCCAGACAGGGACAGGGATGACTCCACCCCTCTGAGAGAAGATCACCTTTTTCAAACTTGTTCAAGACAAACTATAAAAGCCCAGCCAGATTTTCAGAATTACTCCCCTATAACTAAGAAACGTATGCCCTTATAAAGTCTCAGGCAATAACAGACACCGATAAATGAGAGTTGCATCTTTCAACAGGTATTATCTGCAGCCTACAATAAACGCTATTCATCCTACTTAACAAAAAAAAAAACAGGAATGCTGAATTTACTACCTCTGCTCAAATGATACTAGAAGAGCTTGAAATATTGACCTTGAAGATCAGTTTCACTGCAAAAGTGAGAATTTTATCCTTTTTTTCTGGAAGCACTGTTTTGGAAAGGATGAGTAGTGCTCACACCTCTTCACAAAGAATAAGGGTTTGCTTCTGCACCGTAAACTTTACTTGAACCCAAAAGAAGTATTTGTCACAAAACCAGACTACTACATGCACACAGTCTGCCCCCGTTATAAGTACTGAGAAACCCTGAAAACCACAGTGTAAAGGGGGGGGGGGGGAGCCATGTCCTTTTCAACATGCCATCCCCAATTCCAAAGTACAGGTCAAATGAAACCTGATTGGACTTCTGGCCCAACTGGCCACACATTCAGAGCTGAAAACCAGACCCTAACGAGCATGCTTCCAGGATCCCTGAACCTGCTCAGCCAGAAGGAGGGGTGAGGAAGAAAAAAAAGAAAAAAGGAAAGTTCAGAGACAAAATTTAAACAATGTCCTTTTCAGCCGGTTCTAGCCCCAACTTTGTAGAGATGATTACAAGTATTAATGATGCTAAATGAAAGAAGCCCTAAGACAACAGCCACAGCTATTGTACTACTGAATTAGATGGTACTAGTAGCAGTTACTCTAAACATTTTGTTTTCACAAGTATTCAGGGGAGAATAAAGCAGAGAAAAGTATGGTTGGTAAAAGCAAAAGAAAACACAAAAAATGTTACCTATGTCAGATATTTCCTGAAGTACGAGCAAAAAGAGCTTTCTACATAAATGCCAAATAAAAGAGGATTAGAAAGGACAGAGCAGTAAGAGTGAAACTGTCTGATCAGACATAAAACACGAGCATGAACCCTACCTTCCAGTTACTTCTGTTACAGCATTCACAGGCAGGACACAGCCTTCTTGTTTCCGTTACAAGCCTATCCTGTAATAGCAGTCTCAGCAATTTACAAAGCAGAGCACAGCTGACAGTAGTAAGGAAGAGATGATGTTACACACAATAAGTGGTTGATAAGAGAAAAAAACACTTTAATGAGGTGCCCTCCTTCAGTGAAGGGCAGCAGATGAAGTGTAGAAATCTGTACTCTGGGACCTCCCAAGGCAAGGGGAAAAAAGAATACCTTAACTAAACCAGTTTTAAATCAAACAAAAAGAACTACAGAAGAGCGCAAGTACTTTAAAGAATTAGGGTATTTATAAAATACTAAGATGACTATTCAGACATATCTAACAAGGCTTTCACTCACCGTCTTCAATTTTTTTTTCTTTCACTGAACTTCCAAAGATGATTTATAATGATAGCTCAAATTAAGATTGAACACTGTCCTTGAAAAAGGTACACTTAAGTACCCACATAAAATAGCTTATTTTTCTTATGATTATGTCATTAAGAAATATCTTGATCTGTTAAATCAAATCTGTGCTCATTTGCAACACATGATAAAATGAAACACCCAATCCTTTTGCCAAGAACAGCATTTTACCAGGACTAAAGTAAATACATTTAGTTGTTTTTTTCTAACACTGATTCAGAACCAGGAAACAGACCAATTCTAAGCACAACAACTGTGCTTTTCATTTTTAAGAAAGCATTTAGCTTTTTTTTTTTTAACATGCAAAAATACTAAGACCAAAGATGACATGTTCTCTGAGGAAGTTAAAGCTATATAATTGTGGAAGCTAAACACAAATTGCTTGAAGTTAGTAAGTGATTTTTAGTTCTTTTTCTGAAGCTATTGCATATATCAACAACACAAAATGAAGCAGCACTGAATCATTCTGGCAGTGCTGTAAAGCCAACACAGTGTGAAAATTGAACTATATTGTACTCAGTATTTTTTATTTCCTGACAACTGTCAGCAGCGCATAGTGTGCCCTGATGAGTGAATGCATGCATGCTTGTCCCCTGGCAGAGAGGATCTGCCTTCAACAGATGGACCAAGAGCATAAGCAAAGCCTGTATCACTGGTATACCAAAATAGAGGCTTGAAAATCACTTAGGTATTTTGGCCAGCAATTAAAATATTAGCTTTCTAAAAATGCATGTGGGTTCTACACCAGCTCAAATTTGCTTGGGATACAAACTGCCCTAGCTGAGTGTTGTATTGAGTTATAACATCACTAACTATACTGAACAGTGTGTGGACACCCATGTAAGTATGTGGGTGTACGTGTATTTTTATAGATACTTACACACACGCATATAAAAATCTATACACACAGATATTAACTGTAAGATATGAACAGTATCACCTTATTGCGTTTCTATCCTCTGGAGACAGATGGTTGCTGGTTTGTTGGGTTGGTTTTTTTTTTTCTTTTTTAAACAAAGTTTTACCATGACTGTACTTCCTTTTCTTTTTTAGTGCTGCTCCCTCCTGACTCACCTACATGTAGCTATGCTTCAGCATGTTGCACTTCATGTTCTTTTATAAAGCGTCACTACAATTCTTACTTGAACTGAAGATACTTAAATTGCATAAATCTACCCAGAGGTAAAGGTGGGCAGAGCTGACAAATCACATAACTAAACACACAACAAGCCTACATAAGGCCAGAAAACAGCACCTGAGGCTCTCATTGTTTAAAAACTTTATGTGTCCTTTTTCACATGGAAGTATCTCAAGTTTGAACACTAATGTTTGTCACATACCCAACATCACATCAAAAGCCAGCTGTGCTTCTAAGAAACCCAAAGTACAGTTTCAGACCAAAAGCACTCCTGTGACCATTTCGCTCCCTAACAGGGGAGAAAAATCTCTACCTTAAGACCCAAAAAGAGATTTGCTACCCATGAATGCAAAGCTTTCAAGAGAAAGCAAGTTTCCACCAAAATTAAGCTACAGCAAAAACGTTCCTCGTCCTGCTAGCTGCAAAGCTGATCAGCCAAATATTAACTGAACATAAGCCAACACAGTAGGCCTGGCAAGAAAAGGCAAAAAACCACAGCTCCATCAACAGAGGCTGCTGTTCTTTTCTTTACCCAGGAGTAAACACGTTTTTTTTGGTTTGGGTTTTTTTTTTTTTAATACTATAGAGTTTCTTAACCAGCATAAGCCTCATTCCTAGTGTTTCTCTTAAAAAAAAAAAAAAAAAAGAAGTGCCAGAGAAAAACTTTGAGTGATGAGCTAGTAAGAGGATTAAAACAAAATACCAACAGAACTCTCAAAAAACCTGATAGGGTAGCAAAGGCTTTTTACCCTTCCTTTTAATGAGAGGAGAAACAGCAGCTTTTTACTTCTTACATTGGTTGATACAGTTTCTCTTCTAAAGAGAAACTTGAGAAGCCACAAGGCTCTACAAAACAGAAAGAGCTTATGGTTCCTCCTTCCAGTGGCTAGAGTAGGACAGAACTATCTGTTACATTAAACAGCTAAGTAGAGCAATGTGGATGATTCAGAGTCCCATCTGAGAAATAAAAATCAGCTCATTCCTCCTTCCTTCACCACAAGAGAAAGGAATTCATTGCCCACAATTCTGTTAATAAAGCTGCACCACCACTTTGACTTTTCCATAACATTTAAACACTAAAAATAGGTGTCTTTTTACAACACGTGGCAGTTTGGCCCCAAAGCTGTGTGAACACAGTACAGCTAAGGAACACATCAATCTGCATCAATCCCAAAAGTTTGTGGGAGTTACTAATACCAGAGTATGAGTTCTTGAGTCACACAATTCCAGAATTAATCCCTCTTCATTTCTCTGAACGAGCAACATATTTACATAAGAAGAAACTAGAAACAACTTTGCCTTTTTGACAAAATGAAATGGCCATGTTCTGCTGTGATAAACAGAACGACCTTGAACACTGCCTTGTTCTCCCATTTGGTTATGGCAGCTACATGTCCAAAGAGACTATAAACCAACACAAGAAACAACTGTGAAGTTAGAATACAGTATTAAAATGTAATCATAGCAGAGAAAAGCAGCAAGTTTGATGGGGATGTGGCTGCAATATGTAAACTAGTCTAAAAAGACTCAGGTTCCAGTCATTTCTAACCACGCAAAACTAGCTGAACTTCTCTTCTTCGTGCCTTTGCTCCTCATGTGTAAAATAGGAAGCAAACCACTTCCTCATGTCACTAGACCATTCTGATAAGTAACTGTACAGAAAGCAGTACCAGACTATCCAAGAGGAAATTAAGTGCATCCCTGAAGCAATCTAGCAAGAGCACGGTAAGGTATTAAAGCAACGGAGACAAACTATTGAGCACTTGTTCACTAAACTAGCACCAGCCACTTCATCCTGGGAATAAAGCAAGGGTCCTAATGGAAGAAACGGCATACAATTATGTATGCAAGGCTGCCTGCTTTCTGCAGTTTCTTTATTTTTGAGCACTGCTTTGCAGCCTAACAGAAAAGACCAAGTATAAACTCTTAAGCAGAAGATGAGCCTGGACAATTCATTCTTGTAGCTACATGGCACATCATCAGAATCAGAACCATTTGCTCATGACAGCAATTTCTACCACTTAGAGATACATACTAAGCTAAAGCAGTGAGGACATGATGGCTACTAATGGCAATGGACAAAACTCTGTATGTTTTATTCCACTGTAGTACCTTCCTTGTAGTTCTTCTGACTCTACTTTTATCATCTCGAGTTCCTTGTCCAACAGAGCTATCTGCCTTCTTCACAAAATCCCAGCTTCTACTCTTACTTCTCCTGTCCAGGCTTCTCTCCATCAGCTCTCTCTTCCGTATTTTCTTTGTCCAGCAAGTCCCCATTTCCTTTGATGCTCCCAAGATGCTCGGTGACAGGCACCATCATTCCCACACACTCCCTCTGTACATGACTGATACTCTCCACACAACCAACAAGCTCCCAAGCCAACCTCTTTGCTGGTTTTTGAACAACTTGTCTCCAACTCAGTCACAGATTCCAATTAATATTCTTCCCTGCTTTCAGCTCAAAGTAAGGTGCTCCTCCTCCTAGTTAATTGCCAGCACTCCTCACCTCAGATGTCATCTCCATCCAAACCTGTTTCCTCTCCCATACTGCCTGGCTGGATACATGTTTATTAGAGCATGAGTTTTCACAGGACTGTAACGGGGTCAAATTGAGGCCCATTCTGGACTAGGGACAGGGAGAGAAGCAAAGCGAGAGGCCTAAGTCCTGCAAAAACACTCCGCTGTAAAGCTGAGACTCACTACAGGTATTTGAAGAGCTGTCAAAAAATTTTAAGACTACAGTTACAACATCTGTTTCCAAGTCTCACTTTTGGCAGCTACTGAAGTAGTTTGACTGAAATTCCTTTAAAAACCTGACACAATATTAACATCAACATTATATAACATTATTTGCTCAAAGTATTAGGTCTTAATCAATAGTCTCTGACAGTGCCGTTTACTAGACTTTACTGCCAGTCCCACCTACAGTTAAGTTCCCCACCAGACACTGATCTACTCGATGTTTATTAAGAAGCCATAGTTACAGAAAAATAAGATAGTTTCTCTATAACAACTCTGAACATTGCTAAAACTAGAAACTTCAGAAAATATAAGAAAACAACAACTTGGGTTTTGTTAGACTAGTTGAAAGCTCTTCTAAGATCATCCTCTAAACTTCAAGCTAGGAGATATCAACTAGGTCCTGTTACTCTTACTGCTGCTAAGAAATTAATTCAGCTCTGAACTCTAAGATGCAAAGGTAAGAACAGTTAAAGCATTTAAAGTACTCGTTCAGCGTTTGGGAGAATATGACTTTAGCTAGTTGCATGTGGGAAGAAGCAGCAAGTAATCTTTCACAAGAAGTATCCGCAGCAAAAAATTTCAAAACTATCATTACAATTCAGTTGCCTGTTCAGCTGACAAATCCACATTTCCCCGCATAAGACTTCTATAGCCAAGCAGGAAATCTAAACTCTAAATCAATTAACTACTACCCATAAGCTATCCTTACATAACACTCTGCCTTGTCTGTATGATCTTCATTTATACAAAAGGTCAGCAATTTTGAGGTGAAGCCTCATGAAGTCTAGTGGTTACATATTTCACTTCCACATTAAGAAGGAACAGTTTCAAATAACTGTATGTCTCAGCACATAAAAGGTGCAAATATAACAAAAAGAAATGAACTGACTTTTCATGCCCAGAATGCACTTTGCCTGACAAGCTGCCCTTTCAGGGACACTAAACAAGAAGGCTTAGGTTTTAAAAAAATAAAAGCTATGAATATATTTCTTATTAATTCTTACAGCTTTTTTTTCCCAGACTAGCAATGCTAGAATTCAGAATTATTTTTTTTTTTCCCAGTATAAAGGTCAAACTGATTTGTACATCAGAAGCCGAAACAAACCCCTTTGTTGTCCAACACAAAGACAAGAATTCCCTTTCCCCGTGAAGATGTTACCCTGAAGACTGCTATACTAAAAAGGAGAACCAGCCACCATCCAGTGCCACACCTGACTGGAAGCATACACAATTAGATTTAACTTTTGAAGTTAGACAACTTCTAGAGCCACCAGTCACAGAAACAGGGCTTTCCAGTCAGCTAATTTACAACCAGGGCTCCTAGGAACTCATCTATTACCTTGTACAGTACAGCAAAAAAAGTTACTCACGCTAACACTCCATTTAATTTAATCATCTAGTACTGAAGGAGAACCAGAACTGCCTCGTGGCTGAATTTGAGTCTTTTGAACTATGCCAGTTAAACAGAATTCACTCACAGAACAGCCTCCTGCTACCAGGGAACAGTTAAGCCCCGCAGTCTGAAGTAAAAAGTGCTTTTAAAAATGTATCTAGGACAGTGTTCTGCTGTGCTTTCTTATATATAAAGTGATTACGGATACAAAACTTTTTTTTGCCTGGTGGTCACCAATTCAGGTAAAGCATTTGCTGATGACAATCAGCCTTCCAGACAAACGTATTAACTGCCTACAGGATCAAGCTTAGGTTTTGGTGTGGGTGGCAGACAGAAGGCCTGTTCTGCAAGCCATGCTATTTTTGAAGCTACAGCCACACCAAATTGAATGCACTCACAAGCTAAACTGTCCCAGACCCAATTATACTATTTGCACAGGGACCACCTGGGAATCCCAAGTGCCATAGATATGAACCAGAGAAACAGCCAAACACTTAGTAAACAAGACCACAAACCATAGAGCATTTCCATTGAACGGGAGTAGAAGAATAAAAATAAAACCTCCCATACAAACAGTATTAGAGGAAACTAGTTTTACATACTTATAGATTGTACATAAGTACAATCTCTTTGTTTCAGAGATATTTAATGTCCAACTTTTCCTACAGTCCACAACGGCTTCATGTAGTAGAAAAAAATGCTGGGTTTGGTCAGTCATACATCATTCCTCAAATGCAATACTGGAACTTTAGGTTAGTTAATCATTCCTGATACACACAAATAAGCCAATACTTGCCTAGGTACTAGAAATGTAAAAATTCTTTTGCTAGGTTCTAAGAAAGTAGTGTTAAAGAACACTCAAAAATAGTCAGTCTGGTACCAAAAGTCCTTTTACAAATCAATTTTACGGCCAGTATTAACATTGCCAGAGTTAACCAGAAATAAATTACTAAACGTTTCACCAACACCTCCTGATTCAGTAGCAACAGTAAATGAAGACAGTAGCATAACCAGATTACAAGGGTTGCAACAACACATGTGAGTCCATAAGCCACATACACACACAGTGAGCAGCACACTGTCAGACTTTACTTCACATCTGCAACTGTCTTACAACTACCTGGAAATTCAAATTATCATGAGTGAAAGGTTTTACTTGCCCCTTTCAATATGCTTTGTCTGTAACTAGTTTCATTATTTTCTTCACTCATGAAGGTATTTTAGACTAGATGTCAGGAAGTATTTCTTTACAGAACGGGTTATTAGGCAGTGGAATGGATTGCCCAGGGAGGTGGTGGAATCCCCATCTCTGGAGGTGTTTAAGAGTAGGGTCGATATAGCGCTGAGAGATATGGTGTAGATGGGAACTGGCGGTGCTAGGTTAATGGTTGGACTAGATGATCTTCAAGGTCCTTTCCAACCTAGTTGATTCTGTGATTCTGTATTCTCTGTGCATCAGGCTTTCACATGACAGAGAACACCAAATGCCATTTCTAAAAAGGAGAATGCAATTAAAACCACAGGAGACGGGGAACACAGGAGAAAGTGCTGTAACTAAAAGTACTTTCAGCTTTACCTAGTCAATTCCAAAACTGCCCATTGTTTATTGTTGGTTTCTGTTAAGCTCTGCTGTTTATATAACAGCAGTACACATATCTCCAGTAAGCACTGGAATTGCAAAAGTAAAACAGTGCCTATATAAGAGAGCCTATTACTCTCAGCAAATTTTAGACTGTTTGAAACACTCTGCCAGCTGCAGCAGCCAACTTGTGGCACTCAAGAGAACATTTCTGAATCACAGAAGGGGGAAAACTGAGGTGAATTTTTAAGAGATCCTGAAATTAAAGGCAATCAAATAAGCCCCTGTCTTCATACACATGAAGAGAAAGGCAAACTTCTCCACATTGGGTAGAGGTGTTAATTTTTCCACAATCACAAGAAAATATTAATACATGAATTTATAGGTCCATAGATTAATATTAAAAGAAGAGTTACAAGGTATGCAAGAGGATCTTTATTTAAAAGTGCTTGATACATGCAAATGAGTGGGAATAGAAAAGATGTCAAAAGATACATACAACTGGTCAGAACTTACAGCTGGAGAATCACTTCAAGTAAGTCTTACCCTGCCTAACTGATGTGGGTATTTCAGGTGCCACAGCTAGTAAGCAGTGCCATGCCTCATGTTCCCCAAAACTTAACTCTTTCCAACCCAAACACAGCTCCCTTCATATTCCTGATCTCCTCGTTCTCATCACCTCTGAAGCCACGTTGATAGACTTAGAGGGATTCAGTTGAACCAAAGTGACTACCAGGATGACACTCTGCATCCTGGTACTAAGCACAGGAGTGTGGCACTGACATTCAAACCTTGTGTGGATTCAGCACATATATTCACTAGGGCTGCATACCTCGCCTGTAGCGCATTTGCTTGACAGCTGACAGTCCGTGAGATCCAATTTGACAACACTCAAAATATTTCAGCTTTGAAGATGTATTTTCAAACATTCTTACGATGAATAAGTCTCATAAAATTGCTTTATAATATACTTCGGGATAGTTAACATCACCTTAACAGACACGAGTCGTTCTTCTCAACTTAAGCCCATCTACATCAATAACTAAAACTCTTGGTGTAATTATGAGAGTGCAAGGTTTTAGGAAGGACAGGCAAAGGTGATAATCTTGATTCACAAACACACACAAACCTGACTGCTTAAAAACCAAATCTGACTTCTTGTACATAAGCTTTAATTTTGCCTGTCTCTACTACAGGGTATACATGAGTTCCATCTATGCCCCCAGCTGGCAGGCAATAACAACAACAAACAAAAAGGGTACTGCAGGCTGTTCATATCTGTACTCTCCCAGATACACAGCGAGGCAAAACCACCCTGCGTTTATGTTTACCATGTCTAACCAACTACAGAAATCCAGAGTGGCCCCTACATATGCTTTTCCAAATGACAGAGCCAATTTCTGTTGCTGTATACTCAATAATTCAATAGTTTGTAGTACAAATATTCCCCACCCTTCTGTCTCTTTACAGTATTAATTCCAATTGTCTAATACGCACCGTTAGCAGCCTGGTGACAGACACCTTGAATTAAGTTTCCTGCATAACTGTCCCTAAACTACTTCAGCTATTGCATTCAATTAATTTAAAAATTAATTATTCTGCTAAGATATATAGTTACTGAAAGACACAATAAAAAATTGTTTCATTTTTATCTTTATCCAGACATTAAGACTCCCGTAAAACTCAGAGAAGGGGACAGGACAGTTATGTATGCAAGAACAGATCTGGCTAACATGACGTCTCTACAGTCAGCGAGGTTCCCGCAGGAAAGGTTTCATATGAAGAGGCAGAGAATTTCAGAAGACAATCTCTTCAATAATCCCTCACCTCAGGCGGCCCCAGCTAAACTGCAAACAGTGAAGAAAATCTAGAGCACCTGACGACAAATGGAAGTTGTATAACAGACAGAATCAAATTCTTTCCTTACTTTCGTACAGCCACGGTACTTCTTGACAGGGATATTTTAAAACAGATTCTGGGTTCACTTCTATCTACAGTCTCTACTCTCTAACAGCTAATATATGCTATAAGAAATCTGACAGTTGGATAAAAAGCTATCTACTCTTCTACTGAAAGCTTCTGTTTCAACAATGGAATACTCTCTGTATGCCAGACAAAAAAAAACATTCCTACTTCATGGAACAGCAGTATCTCATTCACATTGTTTAGGATTTTGCTGTTAAACTTGTCACACAAAACTGAAGATATGTTTTGCAAAACAACACACCTTGCTAAACAAAGATATTTGTCAGGTGGAACCTTTAAGTTTGGATTCAGGTTCCAACCTTGACAATAGTAAACTCAGGCTAATTACTAAATGCCTCCTGTCCAGTGTCCCAATCTGCCACAACCTACTATTAAATATACCTTTAAGTTAATGACCATTTTTTAAGTCCAAAGCAGTCAAGAGCACAAAGAAAGAAAACTGTCTTGTGTCAAGGAGGGGGAAGTTCGAGCAAAACAGAGTTTGCAGTTTTTAAGAACTGAAATGCTAATAAGAAAAAACACATTATTAGATATAGCTAGAAAATGTTTTACCGGTTTGAGGATTAACATACATGCTAATCAACACTTGTATCTCCATACCACATTATCAGAAATTCAGAATGACAGATTTTAAATGTTAGTAAGACTCCACTATTACAGCAGAAAGACAGCTGTCATACTGTCACTGACATTTGGATCCAGGATGCTGATGCAATGGAACAGGAAAAGAAAAAAGCAAAACCCTTCAAGAACCTTCATAACAGTCTCTGGATTCCTTTTGGTTCCTGAAATGTTTCTGTGAAGAAACTTCTTGCATTTTATTACCACATAAGATACAATACCAGATTAAAAAGTAAGAAAATAGAACTGAGTTGTACATGTCCTTATTTTTGAGACACACAGGAAAAAATTAAAATCCAATTAAAATTTGATTTTATCAGCTATTTAATGAGTAGGTTAGAAACAACACCCTCCTGTTACAGCTTCTGAATTCACCTTAACCCTACCTGTGATTACAGTCCCAGCATCACACCTACTGCCCACAGCAGGATACACCCTAACTATGACAAATTTGCAACGATTTCTCTATTCTGCTGAACTCGTTGCAGGTTTTAGCTACAGTCTGAAAGGCTGCAGATGCCCCTGCAAGAGGTTTCCTCCTCCTGGTTAACCATTAACACTGTCACTCCGTTTCTCGGCGGCCCGAAGCACCACCTGCCCCCGGCCGGGGCTGGGAGCGCCGGGCTGCACACGCCAAGCAGGGGACGCGCTCCTCAGGCCGCCACTAGCCACCGCCACTAGCCACCAGACACCGCCACCAGCCACCCGAGCCAGGGGAGTTGCCGGCACTTGCACCAGGGAGCAAACCGGCTCCTCCGACCCGCCGCGGCGAGGGGAAGGAGCCCCGCTGGGGAGCGGGGGAAACCCAGGGGAGGGTTATTTAGCGCAGGGCAGGTCCCTGGCAATTAGCGTGGTTTCCCCAGGCGAGGGGGGCAGCGGCCGCCGCTTCTCCGCCCCCCCGCCCCGAGGCCCCGGCGGGCGGGCAGCCCCCTCCTCGCCCTGCCGGGCGCCCCGGGCAGAGCGGGCACAGCGCGGCAGGGGCGAAGCGGCGGCGGGACGGGGAGGGCAGAGCCGCGGAGAAGTTGCGGAGAGCCGAGGGGAGGCGGGTTTGGGCCGGGGATGGGGGGGGTGAGCGCAACAGATGGGAGCCGGGGGGCGGGCGGGGGGAGCCCCGTCCCCTCAGGGCAGGCCGGGCCCGGCGGGAAGGGGGCGGGGGTCGCGCCGCCAGGGCTGAGGGGACGGCGGGGATGAAGCGAGGCGCCCCGCCCGGCCCCCCGCCCTCCGCGCCGCTGACACTCACCGAGCCGCCCCGCGGACGGCGATGCGGACAGGAGCGGGAGCCGGAGCCGCCGCCTCCCCCCGCTCGGCCGGAGGCAGCGCCAGCAGCAGCGTGGCCGGAGCCCCGCGCAGGGGAGGGCGCGGATAGCGACAGCGCCGGAGCCGCCCGCGCTGGGGGGGAGGGGGGAGGAGGGGGAGGGGGAGCAAGCTGCACAGCACCGCGGGGGACCGGCCGTGCGGGCGGGCGTGCGGTGACCCGGATGTACCGGCGGAGGGGGGGGGGGCGGCCAGCAGGTGACTGCGCAGGCGCGCCAGGCTGCCAGCGCACTGCGCATGCACCTGCTTCGACTCCGAGTGTCTCGGGCAGGGGCGGGGGAGAGAAACAGAGGCGGGCGGGCAGGAGAGGCAGCGAGTGGGTCAACCTCCTTAAAGGGGCAGTCACGCAGCCCGGCGGCCGGGGCGGCCCGGGGAGGGGGCAGCCATCTTCCCGCAGTTCCCGGGGTGCGGGGCCGAGACGCCCCCCACAGCTTCCCAGCCTCCACTAACAACTCATTAAACCCCTAACTTAACATTATGGATCGTGGCTTAAGCCAGTTGTGTGACTTCGATATTTTTTTAAGGCCTGACCTAGGGGTTTAAATGTTTGCAGTTGGCAAAGCCGTGATGGGGAAGAAAATAAGGCTCCTTCTTTGCGAAAAGCAGGGTTGTTGACTGAAAGTCGTGCATAAATGTCTTCCCAGGTGGATCATGTAAGATCTAAGGAAAAAAAAAAAAAAAAAAAAAAGAGGGAAGTTACATTTCGGTGAGCTCTGCACTGCCAGAGCCCGGTGCTGGAAGAATGTCCCATTGCTCTAACGGCCGGTACCATATTGCTCTCCAGCTCCCCTAAAATGTAAAAGAAATGCAAAATGTGTTAAGAAACACACAAAATATATTTTAAGGGAATTTCATGGACTTAATTATGTACTTTCCTCTTCGTGTACACATCCCATTGATGAAGGTTTCACCTTTTCCTAGCCTGTATCACAACTCGGATTTTGGCGTCGTTACTCTGGGACATCACACACCCTGAACTGCTACTTCTGGTGTGGGTAAATTTGCCAAAGCAGCGGGACAGCACAAATACCCTGTTCTGATGCTTGCTTCTTTAGTAGAATTACACAGAAAAAGAAAAATAAAAAGTTCTGCTTGATTTTTTCATGAAGTAACCTGGAACCTAGGTGACGGTTTTCAGATTTTGCCATAAAGTCTCATCTGGCTTTCATGTTGAAGGCATGACACCAAGGGACACCAAGGGACAGCTCACACTGTGTTTGGTGAGGTTCAGAGGCTGAGTGGGACAGCCAGGCAGTAGCATACAGATACAGTCAAGACAAAACTCCTCGCAGCCTCAAACAGTAGAGCATTATCATTGGCAAAGGGGATTATTCAATCTGAAAGAGCCAAATCAACCACCTGAGAGTCTAACCACTTCTGCAACTTTCTCTTCAGAAGCCTAATACCAGTTTGATAACTGCCAAATATTAGTGAATACCGAGTTTCCCCAAACCCACTGAGAAAGAGCGAAAATAGAAAGGACTTCAGAGTTTTATTTATGTCAACATATTTCTCTTTATTTTCATACCTGTATATATGTTGACTTAAACTGATAAACTTACTTCCTCTTGTAACATGTATTATAATAATCAAGATACATGGATTCACTCCACTAACAACTTCAAAGTATCCTAGATAAGAGAGTATCCTGAGATATAAAGGAAGACCTTTATGAATATAGTTCAGGTGCAAAACCTGCTTGATGCATGCAAAGGACATCACTGCACTTTAGTTTTGGTCCTTGGGTAACATTCAGACAAGACCAGGGCCGGTACACCACATACCTGTCCGCTGCCTTCACCTAAGGAGGGAAAGGGGAGTGCTCAGGAAAGTCTTGGAGGCTCTTGGAGGTTTGTGTAGACTGGAGCAAACAGGAGATGTCCAAGAAGATATGAAAGAAGATTTTCACAGAAGCAGCTTGGGTAGAATGACAGAAGGAGTCCCAGTTCTGCTTATGCTTGATTTGTGTAAGTGGGTAGGCTAAACTAAGTGCTTGACATGACTTTTCACTTCCGCTACAGGAAGGATTTTTTGCAACTAGCGGATAGAAATTTTGAGGTGTGGATCGATGCACGCTCCTTCCTGAGATGATGGCAGGTCACTACCACATCTCCTCCTCCTCTGAAGTTCACACACCTTTGAAAGTCTGTGCCCCAAGCAGGAAGCATCCAGGTCCCACTGAACTGAATTAAAGGGAAGTGGAATCATGCTGACTTTACGCTGGGCTCATTACTGCATCCAAGGGCTTAATAGAAACCTGGGGGCTCTCACCTCTCATGCTACAGAACTTTGTCCTGTTACACAGAGCTAAGGAAACCATACAACCAGCCTCAGGGATGAACGATTTTGACTCTCGTAACATTATAAACTGCTTGGGGCTTGGCAGGGTGGGGTGAGACAAAGGAAATTTCCTACTAAAAGTATAAAGAGGCTTATAATATTTACTCTTTAGGGCTCTCCAAAATTGTAAGGTACCCTTGATTTGGATCTCTCTTCTTTCAGAAGTACAAGTAAGAATACCCAGACCCTGAGCATCGCTGATGCTTTAACAGCAGCTGTGTACTAAGACATCCACATCCCACATAATATGGAAGCGTAAAAAAATTATTTAACACTCTGGAAAATGTTGCATGACTAAAAAATCCACCAATTTTCTATTAGTTCTGCCTTCACTTCTAATTTCTTAATTGCTTCTTCTGAACAGAAAATTATTTTACCAGGTTATTACTGTGATAAATATAAAAAACAAAATTAGGTATTATATTTGCTAGCTATTATCATAAAATAAAGGAGTGGAAACAGAACATAACTGCTCTTATGCTGCTAAGTGCCTGTGGATTGTTTTGTTAGTAGGAGTATTGCTGCCAGGTAGGTATAGCTGACACTTAGGAAAGAGAACAGGTCAGAGCATTTTCACAGAGCAAAGATTATTAAGCTCCAAATGTACTATTGGAGGTATATGCACTGTATGCATGTGCATATATACCAGTGACAAAAGATGACTTTATATATAGACAGCTAGACAGGTAGAGAAAACCAAAGAAGCAAACCCACCCTTAGGTGCCATGCACAGTTAGAATACTTCGGCTACTTTTAAGCTTAATGGTAGCCTAGGGGAGAAAGTCAAAAGGAGAAAAGGAAGTCATCCTCATCCTCTCCCATTTGTACTCAGCAGGGACCACAGGGCGCACTGTCCACTGACAACAGCCTTGTTTGTCTTGGCGGGGGAGAACACCGCTAACTTTTCCATTACATGGATGAAAACAGAAAGTAAGCATCCTATGCCCAAAGATTTATTTTTTTTAATTTTTAAAGAGCGGAGACTTCTTACAGCAAAATTTCAAGAATGGAAAAGAGAGGCAGCTTTGCAGAGATCCCTTGTTACACTGTTGTGGCTCACAGCACCTTTCAGTTCGGATAAAGCTAACATCAGGTTTTGCCCTCTGCCTTCCAGATTTCTCCACCTTCTCAAGTGCACAGCTAGTAGATGAGGGATTGCAGAGGCAGACACATTCACACTACAGTGTCCTTTAGGGCTTTCATTTTGGATAGTACAAATCCTCTGATATAAATGTAGCTCTTCAGAAATATAAACAGTTGCAACAAAATATGAATGATCTACATAAATTCTGAAAAGCGCAGACAAAACAAAAAGCCAAGGTCAAATCATTGGAGGCTTACAAGGATGCATGAAGTGCTTCCAGATACTGTAATGCCAAACAATTACAATGTTTTACACTCGCATGGAGACAAGCACTCACAACTTCAGAATGCATCCCCCCTCCCCGTAGAGGGTCATTTTGATATTTAGGTGGCAAGTGGGGAAACCAAGGCACTTGGGAAGTTCATTCTTTTTACTCTGACAGACCTGGTGAAAGTCTGTCATCTCCTTGTGCCGTGCCCCAGTCACTTCAGATGACTAATTACATTAGTCATCTCCTCTTCTGCCATTACAAAGTCTGAGATTATTTTTGAGTTCGCTCATCTGTTGATGCAATTGCTCCCTGCAAACAATCAGCATGGCCTCTTCGTATGGGGAGCCTCAGCTAATATATGCAGCATGCTCTTGATTATTGAACACTTCTTTAAGTCAAATGACATGGGAGGGTTCAGTGTTGGACCGTGATCAAAGATGATGGTGATTTTTACAATACAAAGCTCTTTTGTTTTCACATTTTGCTGCCTTTCCTCAAGAATACAGCTCATCTGTATGAGACAGGGAAGCAAAAAGAGGAATAAAGAGAAAATGGCAGGTGCTAAGCCTGTAGAAAGAAGACTGTAGACCAGTAAGCATAAGGGAAGGTGGAAAGAGGAACTACAGCTATTTTAATCATATCTTATCTCTACTGGAAAACAGAAAGATAAATTAGAGTAGTAGACCTGTTACAGAATAGAGCAGAACACAGTATTAGACACTGAGATCTTTAAGCTGCTTATTAACGTTTGTGAAATACAGAATTTCTTCAGCAACCACTGCATGGACACCATTGCACTGAGAAGTACTTTGCACAATTGCAGTGGTAAAGCCTATGCTGCTAGCAAACAGGTAAGATGGCCAGTGAGAGAAGAGGCCTGCTAAGCAATCGAGATAATCCAGCATTCCCAAATTCAGGAGGTCACGGCCACAGATGGTGCTTCCGAATTTATGTCACTCAGGTGAGGAAAAACCCAAGATGCACCCATTCTTCAGCAGAGTTTTGCTCAGTGTACTGGAAAAGCTATGATCACTTCAGCAGGTGCTGGGTCATCACCTTTGTTCCTATGAAAGGCACCTTTCTCCAGCAAAGCTCCTAAATGTCACTGAATTTATTGACTCTGAGTAGCAGTTAGCGAAGCTCTTTCTTAAAGGCACTAAGACAGAGGAGGCTGGAAATCGGGCAGCCATGTGGAGTGGCAGGTATTTCATTTGACCTCCTATTAGCCCTCAGTCAAGCCAGTTTATTAAACAAAGTAAACCACCAGGACCACAGCAGGAAATAAACCATATATCTGAACTGAAACTTTCTCACAAGCCTCTTTTCCCCTCTCCCTGCCCCCCCAAAGTGTTTGAGATCAATCAACAGCATAATAGTATTCCAGTTAATGGACAGAATCAATGTTTCAGAGAACAGGGAAGGCAATATTTTAAGAGGGCTAGACTGTTTCATTACTCTCTGGAAGGGAACCCAATTTTTTTCTGGTTTTTGGTTGGTTTTTTTTTTTTTTTGAGCAAATGCAATTGTGCTGCCCTGATGGAAACAAATATTCATCGATTTCATTGAGAATTCTGCCTACCTCAGAAGCATGAGATTTTACTTTGATCACAACCTTTGTAGTGATGTAATCACTGGAGGTTTTTTTGTTTATTGCTTTTTTTTTTTCCCCAAAGTGCTTAATTCATTTGTTATTAGAAATCCTCAGAATAGCATTTGGCTCATAAGTGATTTTTGGGCTGTGTCTAGGTGTTGCCAAGGGACATTGTTAAGAGACCATTTCACTTGGTCTCAGGTGTTTCCTTTGCTGCAGTGGTACTTAGTTTCCTCTTCAGATCACAGGGGATGTTGCGTTTTTTTGGTGGAAATAGGTAAGTTAATTAAAGCACCTCAGGGAAGGGCTCTGAAGAGCGTCAGTCTCAGGGGCCAATTTCAAAATTCAGTGAACAAACATGGACTTCACAAAACAACAGTGTTAAACATCTCTGGGCGAGACATGAGCAGGGACAAGCATCTCAGGCTGCATCCCATAGGATGTGTTCCTCAGTCTCCGGTGGCACAACCACAAGCTGAGGGTGCTCAGCACCCCACAGGGCTGCAGTGTCATAGTTGCCACTGTTCTGTCCTTGCACCACTACTTTGGTTTGAAAGGACCTGGCTGTTTATTCTCATCTGAAAAGTAGAATTCAATTTAGCTGATCAAAACCTGGACTGGTTTTGCAACATTCACTGGAGCTACTATAAGCCAAATTCATCTTCGTTTGTGATCTAAGTGATGTTGAGTA
Source organism: Strix aluco (assembly GCF_031877795.1). Lineage (NCBI taxonomy): Eukaryota > Metazoa > Chordata > Aves > Strigiformes > Strigidae > Strix > Strix aluco. The sequence continues at coordinate 10,231,373 of NC_133931.1, read as the reverse complement.
TGAGACTACTGAATAACGAGAGAAAAAAACCTACAATTTAGTTATTGGCACACCAACTATATCCACCTCTTTAAAATAACACTGTTACGATGCAGTCATCTCCTGTATCCCATTACACTGTTACCTTCATGCAATTCCATCAATATGCTCCATAGAGCAGCAGACATTAAAATAATTTTAGTGCACCAAATTGCTGAATGTAAAGAATTTCGAAGAAACCCTTTCCCCACCAGTACACATATTTTCTTGCAGATCATCCAGTGACCTCATGAAGTGGGTGGATAGCACTCTTTCTATGGAGTAAGAAATTCGCAGTCACCCATCACCTGCATGGTAGGTATATTTGGTTTGCAAAGTAAAGTCTTTGAGAATGATCATTTTAAGAAGTGGGTAGCTAGAAGGACAGGAACAGAGTCCTTACTGCTCACATAAGCAAAAGCCTTTCTAACTGCAAAAAAGAGTTTGCTAGCAGAGGAAATGGAAAGCCAGGACTTTTCCCCGTACTGTAATCTGTGAGGGACAGACTGGGTGCAGATGAAGGCTGCCATAAAACAAAGCAGTTAGGCATGCACTTAAACACTTCCTTTGCTGAGCAACTGGAACACTGCACACCAGACGTCCTTCTCTTCCTTTTTCCTGAGCATGAGTACAGCATCTAGGACTAAATCTAGCACCAGATGCAGCTGTTTAATATTCAGTTAGCAAGAAAAGGGAGTAAAGCTGACATTGCACATTGCAATTATTTAAACTTATTCTGAGCTTACCCAATTGATGAAAAGATAATATTTTTTTACATCCAGCTGATAAACCCTGTGCGTGACCTAGGAAACATTCTGTGCCTGTTTATACCAACCTGGACACAGTCCCATTTGAGAGATCTGGATTCCTCAAGCCAGAGCTTAGGTGCGTATTATCTTAATGATCGGAGTAGAACAAGCAGCTTCCCACTGTGACCACGCTGCCTCTGCAGGAATCCATCACAAAACAGTGGGGTTTTTAAATACATGGTCATGTACTCCTTATTCTAAATGATTCCTGTCTCAGGCAGTGAACAAACTAAAAATTGGAAAGAATCAAAATAGCCTTCTCTTGTGAGGTACTAGGCTGTAACTTAGAGAAGCTTAAATCATGTTTCTGGCCTTGGACTTCTTGTATGATGGTAAGAGAGAAGACTAGGTAGCCTGTCAGTGGTACCTCCTGTTCGGTTAATTTCTAAGTGCCTAAAGTGATACCGTTAAACTTCAATAACTTCTATGTAAAAAACTAAGTTGGAAAGATTTGTAGAGCGCTTTTCAGAAACACTGGTGCAATTCCTGCTCCAAGCAGCTTGCAGTCTAAGTCACAGGTGAGAGGAAAACAAATACTGAGATCAGCTGTGGACATTTGTTTTCTACCACTGTAGCGAGGTGTCTCCACATGGCAAAATATGATGTCCTACAGCAGTCACCACGCTAGTCCTAAGCCAGCTAACCTGAGTACAATTGAGGGAGCAACTCTCCCTGTCCCAGGACATATCACCTGCTTTCCCCTGGAAATCTGGTTTATGATGCTGGACACTAAGCAGCATATGTACTGCCCAGTCAATCTGCACGTGTCATCTCTTGCCCAGCTGGCAAGATGTAAAAGAGAGACTGGGAGGAACTGCAGTGGAGGCACCGGGAACAGGGCAGGGAAGAGGAGACCCGGGAACAGGGAAGGGCCTAGAGGTTTTGCAGTGAGAAAGCTCCAGTGGAAAATGCAGGGCGCACAGAATCCAAATCACGAGAAAATTAGGATTCATTAGTTCCACTGTTCACAGGACTCTTTATTTTCCAATTATATCTTATTCTCTTCCAAGAAAAGGCAAATGGTACTGGCTTCTTCATGTTCCCATTATGTTTCCATTATTATTTTAATCCTAATTATTTATCTGTTGAATTTTACTTTAAAAGAATGGTCAGGGCAGATGTAGAGAATACAACACTTCTGTGGTTCGCTCAAAGGTGACCAGCTTAAGCAGGCATGTGAAAGGGCCTGGGGAACCACGTGGGAGCAGAGAGAAACATAAGGGCAGCGAGACAGTCCTAAGTATGCATGCTTCTAAATGGTTTTAACGGGGTCACTTCTGTCCTAAGGCATAACACTACTGTTCAGATGACAGACTTTGGCTCTGAGTTGTGAAAGGTTTTGCAGATGAGTGTGACAAGCTTGGGTTTAGTGCAGAGGGGACTGCACTCAGAGGACTTGAATGTGGCCAGATGGCAAAGAAGGGACATGTGTCCCTGCTGGAAGAATGAATGGCTACCATGAGATAAGGCAGAGAGTAGGAGAATGCAGTGCAGGAAAAGACCTTGTGTCAGACTGAGGCTTGGACAAAGGTTTCAGAAGAAATGGATGGTTTTGGAAAGGCTGCAAAGGGATGAAATTACAATATAACGACTGTCAGTGAGAAGGAATGGCTGCAGGTTTATTCTGCAATAAACCTTTAATTTGTTCGATGCAGAACATTTTAAAACCTTCTTCATCCTCCAGAAGTATAGCTATTCCACCCAAAGATTCTGTTTTTTCTTTTCAATGCTATGTTCTTCTGCTATTGCAGAGAAATAGATAATATACTTTTAAATTAGGAAACTGTAATTGGGTTGATAATAAACCCCATGGGTCAGTCCAAACACGTAGCAGTTTGGAACTCTACTCATTTAGAGCCTTTCTTACCAAGGCATCTGTCAAAGCCTGTTCTCTCTGCACTACTGTCCTCCCTGACACAAGAAATTGCAGGCAGCCCTGAAAGAGTTTTGCTAGAATTAATCACTGATCAACTTCATGTAAAGGCTTTATTTAATGCTAAAAGGTGCTAAGGGAAAAGCATGCACATACATACATGCACACAGAGCTTTAGGATAAATGATTTAAAAATATGGTCCTATGAGTTTCCCAGGAAAAAATAATATAGGCATTTATGAGTCAATAAGGGGTTTTGCATTGGGGTTTTTTGTCTCTTCGCTTTTGGTAATCTTTAAAAATGCTTCATATATTGCTTGAGAGCTGCATGTTTCACTTTAATGCAGAGTTAACCATTGCAATTCATTAATTGACTTTTATGTTGCCATTAAATGTTGCAATCAATTCAGTCTCAATATTCTACACTTTTATCTCTGCTATAAAAAAGCTCTGTTAGCTTTACTTGGCTCAAAAACAATACAGTGAACTACCCTTAATTATTAATAATGTGTTTCCCCTTCACTAAAGCTTTTTGGGCCTTTACTACAGTCCAATGATATATTTATTTGGTGTGTAGCGTTCAGAGCAATACAGTGCACTCTCTCTGGGAAAGAACCCAAAAATAACTATCTACTTGATATCAGCCCAAGGGATTTCCTAAGGGAATGAGAGTATCATTTCAGGGCAGGTCATCAGTGGTTTAGGGAAATTAGACAAATTTGTGTCAGGGGAACAGATGCTTCAGGGTTTGTAAACGTGTGAGAGAACCTTTCCCCTCTCGGTCACCAGTTCAGGTCCATCCAGCACAGCAGTGACTGGAAGCTATTAAACATCTAATGAACTTCTGGGGCCTTCTGAAACAGGGAGTGGGATTCCTAACAGACATTTACTTACATCTTGGAGCCGCTCCTGCTCAAACTGCACTCTCAACAGTAATACATAGCCACAGAAACTGGGAATAAGCATGGTAGAATGAAGAACATTTCATCTACTAAGGGCAGTTAAGTAGGCTGCTTCTGGGCTGGCAATCCAGCCTTACATTTACTATTGGCACTTTCTTGTTCTTTAAAAGAAACAAAATAATGTATTACGAAGTACTTTGTTATAACCTTTCCTCACAAACTCCATCAGAAGGGCCCAGAAGGCTTACGAACCCACACTTGTGGTGTCTCAGACCTTGGGGAAGATAAAGGAGTAAAGAAGGATTGGATTTCATGCTTGGAGGCCAGTTCTGGGAGTCCTGGGACTCCCAAACTGCTACATGCTGCACATCTAGCTTTGATGCAGGTCTGCTAGGAGAAAGAGGAGACAAATGCTGAGCATTACAACCACAAACCACAGCTGTTGATGGGAATTGGCAGGAGACCAGGGAATGCCGGGAAGCATAGATGGCCTGCAGCAGAAGGTAGGGCTGAGCAGGGCTTTCTGACACTTGAAGCTTTTTTACTCAGCTCCTAGTGCTTTTCCATCCTGGCATCTGGTTTCCGTGATAGCGCAAGGGAGGGACAGCATGGTGCAATATTATGGTATGTTCTCCTAGGTTATGTTGGCACTTCCTCGGGTAAACATGCCTTAGTGCAGGCTCACGTTCACCATGCCCCTGAGTTCAAATTATTTGAAGCTATACCGTCTGCTTTAGCTTGCTGAAAGCTCATTCCAGTTGCCCCCACATTTCATCCGAGGAGGAGAGGGTTGAGGCTTGCCAACTGTCCTCCTCCTTTCTTCTAACTCAGGACAGAGCCACTCTGAGGAGTGGAGACAAGCTGTGGCAAAGCCCTGTCAGTCGGCATAGCTGCAACCAGAAGAGCATGTGATGGGGCTCGTAGCTCTGTGGTCCAGCAGAGGAACCGGTGAAGCTGGAGCCAGGCTTTGTGGCTGCTGCTCAGCTATGAGACCTTGGATGTACCCTGGTGCTCCCATTTCTTCACGCCCTTTTGAGTGGAAGCTCTTCAAGGCTCTCTTTATCCACTCATGTGGTACATGATTATACTGTGCCCAAATTCAGACACAGGCTTCTGAATAGTGCAATAATATAAACTGCATAGAGGATGCAAGTTTTGATGGCTGAAAAAGGAGGAGAGAAAATAAAAAAGAGGAAAGGTTTTCCGTAGTGGGATCTGCTGCTCGCCCTCTTTTGTTACCAATATGTGCAAATCTAGCTATTCCAGTCCATTATATTCAACAATCTTAAACTCAGTGGCAGGTGAAATGTCATACCTTGGGGTAAATTTTCACTGCAGTAGGCAGAGAATTTGTCCTTTAAATACCCTTAGTATTAATGGGAAATTGATCCAGCAATTTAAACTCCAAGAGATACAAACATCTCATGTGGGACCATTTTCAAATGTGTTGACATTTTGATTCACAAAATGAGACACTTTTAGAAACAAATGCAAATTCATTTCATTCAGGATTTGAGGTCAGCTGGATACTGGAAGAGAAATGTGCAATGAATGCTTAGCATGTTCATCAAATATATTTTAATTTCTGTACACTCAAGGGTTTGAAGTGACATCAGAGAAAGGAAGGGCAATTTCTAAAGTTCTCTGTATTAACTGGTACATTCTCTTATGGGGCTGGAACTTAAATTCACCTACTGTACTTGCAATAATAATGTCTAGGGCAAAAGGAGGCTTTGGGATAAGGGACTGAGTTTCAGTGACCTCTGAAAATATGTCTTTTCGCACCATCAGATATGCTTTCATCTCCAAAGAGCTCTGATCCTGCTGAGCTCCACCTGGGGGAGTTGTCAGTGTTTTACTGATGTCAGTGAAATTCACAGTAGGACTGGAGCCCAACAAAACAGGGCAGGAAACAAAACAAAACAAAACGCACCAAGAGGGGGTAGCTTGCCTGGTTCCCAGGCAGAGGCTCTGGCCACTCTTCCAGCTCAGAAATTATTCAGCACACTGTGAGAAAGACACTAAATAAATGTTTAGGACACATCCACAACTGCCTTACAGAAAATGAGTTCCCGGTAGATCAAACCTTAATGAAACCCAACAAAGCCTGAGTGTCAGTTTGGGCTCCATCCTGCAGAAGAGGGTAGGGCAGGCCTGGAGCAGCTTCGGAGAAGGACCAACTTGGCAAGGTAGTGGGTCTCAGCTGCGTGTTAACTACCACCACCTGCGCTTGGACCAAGGCTGGGATGCACTGGCACAGCTGCAGGCAGGCAGGGCACTGGGGGCAGAAAAAAAGGCTCAAATTCCTCCTCACCCCCAGTACTTCAGCAGGCAGTACAGGTCCCAACAGAGGGGAGTGAAAGGGGCATCAGCTTCCCATGCTGCCCCCCCGGGCAGACAGTGCCGATGGGGGCTGGCTCTGGTTTCCCCCAGCAGCAAGGACACCTTCTGGCTGCCCCCCAAAGTCTCCGCAGCGGCAGGGCTGACGAGAGGCTGGGGCATGCCAGACACGTGGGTAGTAATTTGGATGGGGTGTGTGTTATTATTTCACAGGGGAATTTCACAGGAAGCCCATGGCTCCTCTCAAGTGGACATGAGCATCCCCTGTTGCAGCAACCCCATCTGGTGAGCATCCCATGACAGGGGGGGAACGTGAGGACTCAGATTGTCTCATGCACGAGGAACCAGGGGATGAGAACAAACGCAAGTGAAGTCCCTTGCCGAGGTCCCCCCTGCAGAGCAGCCTCTGCCCTTCCCCTTCCCCAGCAGGGCTGGTGGAGAAGGGGTTGCATTTCTGGAGCCACTGCCCAGGGGAAGTTACACCAGTCTGGGCGCTGACCGAGAACATGACTTCCCTCGCAGACACACGTACAACGGTGCCCAACAGAGTTAAGAGGAAGAGGAAATGCTCAAACGCGGTGCAATATGCAAATGACCATACTCAGCTCTATGAAAACTGCCCAGGAACAGCTCCAAACCCAGGCAATGTGCTGATAAGCCACGATCTTTTTTGTGGCCTTGTATCGGATGGTCCTCTCCAAGGGCTCTGGATAAGCGCTCCAACCTGCCACTGAGATCAGCAGGCACACAAGGTTATCAGGATCAGTCCTTTTCTACATGCTCACTCAAGCATAGTATTTTCCTTCTGGGCCCCCACTCCCCTCTCTTGCTTCCTCAAACTGACTGACGTGCTGCAGGAGTCTGGAGGGGGAAAAATTTACTGGTCCTGAACCAGCTACATGATCTCTTGGGAGCCCCGTGCAAAAGCATGCAGGGGTTCACAATCTCCACCCAGCTGGCATTCCCCTGCAGAACAAGAGTTCTGAGTACATCCACCAACTGCTTCTCACATCAAGTAGTTTCTTTTTAAGAAAAAGATGACAGACCAACAGAAGCTCAGCAAGTTTAAAAGACTATTTTTTTGTATGAACAGCAGCTACAAGACCTAGGTGTAAGTAATCATATCCTGAATGCATAAATGGATTTTAGAGGTGTTGTGTGATTTATGTTATGTGCAGGCATACAACTGGGTAGCAGCAGATCTAGATCAGGTGCAGGTGGACCCAAAGCGATTTTTGCTTATAAATGCAACAATAGTAATGCCAATGACCAGGATGTCTGATCAGCTGTGGATTCTGGGCACAAGAAGTTCTTGTACAAGTTCTGCAACTCAGAGCCATTCCTGAAACAATCAATCTCCTTTCAAAACAGTAATCCTGGGAAAGAAACTTGTTCTCAACCCTTAAATAGAGAGATGCGAGTGGCTTCTTCATTCACAGGGAATCCTACCAAAGTTCTCATTTGACAGATTGCTGTAGGCCATTGCCAGTGGATATCTACGATACCCAGAGCGCACTAAAACCAGAACACGGCCGCATACACTACATATTTCTTAACGCCTCAATGTAAGCAGGATGCCAGACAGACCTACTAATGCACAGAAGATCATATTTGGTCATACGGCTAGTCCTTCAGAGGGAGTTAGGATTCACAGGCAGGAGCATCTGCCCTCATCAGTTCTGGGACTGGCAGAACAGTCTTGAGAACAGGGCTCCTATTTTTTCCCTTTAAGTTTTTTTGACTAGTCCAGACTCACCACCACAAAAACCCGAATCATCCCTGGAGTTTGCAGACTGCTGAGATATTCCCCATCACACTACTCCCTGTCCCTGTGTCTCTGGCAAGACACTGAGTTGGCGGGAACATAAATTGTCCTTCACGTAACTCTACCCTGATGGCAGCAGCTGTCCACTGCCAGGAGCATGCCGCTGGATGATGCCTACAGAGACAGGCTCCAGTTGTCCCTCCACGGGGCAGCTCAAAGGAGGGGTGGCCCAGGGAAACAAGCCAACTCCAGGTCCTCTGCAGGCTGCTGCGGTCCTCCAGAGAACAACCACATGGCTGTTCCCATTTTGGGGTGGTCCCTCAGCGCTGCCCCTTGCTTGCAGCAGCCTGGGCACTTCACTCCAGCACGATCCCCACCAGAGGCTGCTGGGCAGCAACGTGCCTGACACAGTGCAGCCCTCCCTGCCTTTGTTGCGACGGGAGCAAGGTGAGCGGGGTGGGAATCCAGCTCTGCCACCTAAGACGAAGCTCTGCAGTCACCACGGGCTGCTGACAGCCCAACCAGAGCCCTCTCTCTTGCACCGGTACGGGAGGGAGGTCATCAGTTTAACCGCACTGGAGTAATGCCAGCCCTTTGAGTAAACTTTTCAAAGCTGCACTAAGGCATTGTTTAATTTTGATTTCCAAGTGACCTCCAATTCCTCTGGATATGCTAGGGGTGGAAGAACATCCACTCCCAGGAGTTTATCTTTGGTGGTGGGCACAGGGCCTAGCACAGCGGTTCCTGGGTGGGGGGTAGAGAGGAGAGGAAGATTCTTGCTCTTGTCCCCTCCCTCAGACACATCACCTCCCCACAAAGATCATCAGCCCTGTGTCACCTTCACCAGCACGGACAAACAACTCAACTACCCCTCCCACAACTCCCTTCCCAGCCACTCAAGACGGTTTTTTATATCATTTTCCCTTCCACCAGTGTTTCCACCCTTTCCCACTAGTCTATTGCCCTGCCCACTTTAACTTGCACAAATATACCTGTTTGCATGGGGTCATGTTGCAAATGAAAACAATGCCAGGATGTAAAATGAAAAACGGACCTGCAAAGAACCAAGCCAACCTAGAGTTATTCTTGTGATGTGAATTATTTCAGCGACTGGTTTATACTGCAGCCCCATTAACAGCAACACAATTACAGCAGAGGAAAGTAAACCACAGCTGGGGAAAGGAAACAAGAAAAAGTGTCTTGGGGGCACCTTTCTCACCAAGGAAACAGTGGGTGGACCTGGGCCCCAGCATGGGACTCTGGCCACATCCAGGGCTCTGACAAGTGACCTTAGCACCATCCATCCAAAGCTGCATTCATAGCAGCCGAGCAAAGAAATTAAAGGACTGTGATAAAAACACTCTGGCTATTGCTAACATTTCGCAGTGCTGAATGTCGCACTGGTATTGGCACAAGGTTAGCAGCGTCTGTACAGCTCTCTGCTGACTAGCGACTGAGCCCTACAGGGAAGAGAAGCTGCAAGGACAGCAGTGGGACAAGGCGAAGGATGTGCAAGCTGCAAACCTTTCTTGCCTTGCTCAGCATCAGATGAATGTTAACTCTCTGCTGGTTTGCACAGCCACAGATAGGCCTGTTCTTACTAATTTTAGCCCTTGCCTTATTTAAAACTACAGACATGCTATTTTCATGGTGGGTTTTTTTTCCCTCTTTTTAACAGGTTGTAAGCTGCTAGATGCACCCTGCGTGGTTGAGAAATCGGTGTTGTCCAAGGGGAGGTGGGAAACCTTTGTTAGAAATGAGAAGCAGATAGAAAAATCCTGCACATTAAAACATGCTATGAAGCTCCAAGAACGAGTCTTTGAGGCAGACCAGCCTGCCTGTGCTGGGCTGAAGAAGGGAGCAGGGCCTCGGGCCTGGATGCGTTCTGGTCTGGAGCGTGCTCCTTCCTCAAACCCTGCACATGTGCCAGCACAACGTGCCCTGCCATCTCCCAGCGGTGCACATGCAGACATCTTGCTGCACCCCAACTCTGAACACACAGAGAACCATCCACCTTCTTCTACCTTCACTCCCTCCACCCATACATCCACCCTGCTGACAAGCCTTTGTTCCTCTTGCCCCAAAATACACCTGCATCCAGATCCCCTCTCCCTGCCACTGCACCTTGCCCCCCACATGTGCAAGCACCTTCTCCCTGCCCCTGCTCCTCCTCTCGCACACCGATCTGTTGCCCATCTTCCGCAGTGGTGAACGGCAGACGAAGTGCTGACCCTGCCCACAACGAGTGGCAACCCTGCATGTGAAACGTGTGAAAAAGTGGTGAAGTGAGGAAAAATTTGTGAGAGGAAGTGAGTGGGTGGAGGGAAAAGCTTGGAGTGCACAAAAATCAACAAATAACACATTGAAACTTGAGCACTGAGTGCCCAGGGTGGATAAAAGGACACCGAGTTTACAAAATACTACTCGAATGGGTGTATTCTATGGTAACATATACCTAATATATGTGAGGGAACAAGACCTGTACGAGTACTGAAAACAAAGAGGAGGCTCAAATAAAGTGTAAGAGATAATGCCTTAACAGCAGCACAGGTAGCTCCTGTGAGGGTGAGCAGGGAAGGCATCAGGCTATAGATTATGGCCTCATTTTGGACACGGATCTTACTGGATTCCAAAAACCCAGCTAGTCAAAGTCTGAACGGACTGATGGTGTCTCACTAAGCACAGACACAGAGCTTAGCAGTTATTAATAGACTGCATGCATGCCCCTGCATATTTTAATTTAGTACTTTCAAGTAAAGCACTTTAAAGGTAATATTTAAAAAAAAAAAAAAAAGGAACTGTTATTTCTAGAACAATCAAACCGGAAGCCCAGCTCTGCTGTCTGATAGAGCAGTAGTTCCTCAGTTGAGATTTCTCCCTGTCAGATGTAGCAGTGCAGGGACCTAGGAATATGATTCCCAGTTTTTCAGCCTATTATTTATTTATTCCCAACCTGTAAAACCTTCCTTTCTTCTCTAGCCTTGCCAAACAAGATTGGCAGTGCTATGGTTTCAGTAACACACCACAGAAGATCTTGGTTTTTTTCCTTAAAGAACAAACTTGACTCAAAGGGGCTGTACCAGAAGCCAGCCAGTTTTGCCCTCTGAGAATTAGCCCATGAAACCTCAGCTCACACTGGTGCCAAGTTTTTTTAGACAAGTCACTCCTCTAACCACTCACCCTGGGAGCTGGGTGCGTCCAAGTCGCTGCCACAAACAAGGTGAATGAGCAATTAACAGGTAAACAGCTATTACAAACACGCACAGAAAATTGTCCAGTTTTGGTGGCATCTCATTTTCCTTCCCACAGATTTCAATCCAGCCTGTTCAGCAGGGTTCGCCTCCAGAAGAGGTTCACGTCCACACATAGGAAGACTGCCCATGCCACTTGTATTTTAAAAGAATAACAACAGTGATCTGAGAGTTGTCTGTATGTTATTCCCCAAATTTGGCAGTGGAGGAGCCCAAATGTACACACTTGGCGTGACACCACTCCCTCTGAGGCCACGACAAATGAGCGCTCTTGGAAAGCAGGCAGAGCATCCGTGCCACGGGTTACAGTGATTGCTGCTGACAGGTTCTTCATGGTATCACAACAAATTAGGTCACAGATTAGATTTTCATAGCACAGATTACAACTAGCGTCTATATTTTTTTCTTAAATAGAGAGGGTTGTGGCCACGAGGTTTGACCTCAAGACTGAGAACAAGGCAGATGCGGGGGGGTTTTCCTAATTCTGGCAGAGACAAAGACTGTCTTAGCGAGACTCAGATGAAATTCCTAGTCTTCTGCTGTAGTCAGAAGATTTGGTATTCTTCCCTTTCTATCCAGCAAGCCTTTGAGAAATAAAGAGTTTGTTCACTAGATACCCTGCAGCGGATCTTACAGCATTTCTGCAAAGCAGATACCAAACCCAGCATGTTATAAAAACTAAATTTTTAATGACAGAAAAGCAGCTTACACCATGTTAAAAACCTCTGGGAATGCAAACCAAAACTATCTATTAGACTTATGCCCCTAATACCACAAGGTCACACATACACTCAGTTTAAGCATCTCTGGCGTAGAAATAAGGGAATAAATTCATGTGTGCAGTATTCAAAGACAAAAAAAACAAAAAAAAACACCGGGGGGAAGAGTTTTAAAATATACACAGCAAGGACAGTAATAGAACTCGGGCACCAAAAGAAAATCCAAGCTATATCAAGCTCCACACAGAGCAGCACAGAACAAAGGTTTCCAACAGCTGAGTAACTGCACACACCGTGCAAAGTGCTTTCTACCCACTGCGAGATACAGGCTGACTGCAGATTTGAAATCCCTGCTCCAGCAGTTGTATTCCAGCAGCCTGTCAGCGCTGCGCTCTGCTCCGGCCGCCTCCTCCCCCAGAGCTGTGGTGCTGCAGGGGAGAGACAGCGCTGGGAGCCAGCCAGCCCAGCTCAGCTCCTGCTGGAACCGTGCAGGTCTGCAGGAGGGCTGCGATTCAGCAGATAAGCAAGCTCCCAGACACGGTAAGCACTAAAGGAAAACCTAAACCAGATGATTAGGAAGATAGGTCTTGGACTGAGCTAACCTCAGAGACAAGCCCTTCTAAGTCAGGGTTGAGAGAGCACTGTAGGAATGACCTTCAGCTTACAGAAACAGTCCTGATACCCACGATGGGATCACACTCCTGCATGTACTTTGCTTGGGTGGCCAAGAGACCTGCGTTGGCTCTCAGCTGAGCCGCTGGAGCATGTATTTAGTCAACCAGAGCAGGCCAGTTTATACCTGCAGATGAACCAACCTGTAGTCTCTAATCAAGTTCTTGAGGCTGTTTGCAGACAGAGGACACAGCCTCTCTTCCTGTTCCCAGTGAGGCAAGAGGAGCACATGATGCTGTGCCTGTTCCCCATTTGCAGGTTTAGACAGGCCAGCGCTCGGTGCCCTCCACTCCGCCTCAGACCAACCCGGCCAGCCCCATCCAGGTGCCAGCATGGCCGGCCTGAATCACCACAGCTGTGACTCCAGCCCTACAGCCACCTCACCCTTCGCTTCAGCAAAAGTTTTTCACAGGAAATATGCTTTTACTTTCAAAACACTCTTGGCCTTGTTCTTCTCCAACAAGCACAGGAAGTATCTCAAACACTGGTCTTTATTCTTGTGAACCACTGTTTATCCTCTGATACCTTTGAGTAAAAAGAAATAGCAGTTAAGAGCGGCCATGCGCTCCCACACTCTAGAGGTGCATTAAGCTTTTAACTACCCTCAGTGCATCAGCTTCTTCCACTGCTCTTACTGGGCACGCTCACATTTAGAGGTACAGAATGAGTCCTAATTATTTTTTCCTCAAGCCCGACCTATGCCGTGAAGATTATTGAAAAATCCATCGCAAATGCTCCCCGCTGAGCAGTCTGAACTATCGATCTCAGTTAGAGAAATGGATGCTCTAGACTTTATTGGAAACATTTTTAAAAGTCCTGTTGGTATGACCGTTCCTGCTGGATGCTGAGCGCTTCCCAGTCTCCATGCAGAGCACTGCCTCAGACTTGCTCAGAAACTCCATTATGCCGGGGGTGCTTCTCCTGCCGAGCCACGGAGGAAACCACACCACCGACCTCTGGTGCGCCCTGGGAAAGCACGTGGTGACAACCAGTCGAAAACGCACTAACGAGGCCTCTCGGTCTGAGCAGTGCTCGAAGCGAGCAAGAGCAAGCAGCAGGTAGGAACTGCTTGCTGCCTGCAACAGCAGCTTGAGAGTGTTCTGCTGCCTGGACAGGCACAGGCTCCCAGTCCTTGCTGAGCGGGGAAGGCAGCAGGAGCTGTGCAGCAAACGCTGCCTCTCACGAAGACCCCAAGCAGCTCTTCGTGCAGGGTGGAGCACCAAAATGACCCAGGAGGGTCCCTCAGAGCTCATGTGGGCACCCTGAACACTTCCCCCCTCCGCAGAGCAGCAGTACTGGCATCCCTGACATTAAACAGGCGTCAGCCTGCTGCCAGGCTTGGTTTCAGTCAAGCACTAAAACAAAGACAACGTTGCACTTCCAGCGAAATCCCACCTCTAATCAAAACACTTGTCGGTTTAGGGTGCAGATGTGGGGTTTGCTTTGTTTGAATGAAAAGATGGACCTCTCTACTGTTTTAATCACACACTTAACAAAACGCTGTATAAACAGTGTAGCCCTCGTGGCTTTCTAGGTCATGTATATTTAAAAATGACCATTACAGATAAGAGTTCATTTTTAAATAGCAAAAGGGTAATGCCACTCTAAGCCATACAGCCAGTTAATCTTCATGGTTTGGGGGTTGCTCTGTGCTATTTCCTCTCTATTTCACCACTAACCCTTTTGAAACCCTACAACTCGCTTAAGAGAGGGGTAGTTTTCACACACAGTCACGATCACAACCCCACCACCGTCCCTGCCCAGACAAGGAAGTACCGGATCCCCCAAAGCAGAAGTGCTCGCCTCCTCGCCGGCCAGCCCAGTGCATTTCTGGCTGCTGGGCTGAACTTTGAGATGTTTAGTCAGTAGCAGGTGCAAGATTTGCATGAATGATGGTGACTGAGAAGTCTCCGACCTGGCACCGGTCTGAGCATCAGGGGACAGTCAAATGCAACGCAGCCGGCTCAGTGCAAGCCGCAGGCAGCTACCACCGGCCCCGCTGGCCGTGAGGGCGGCCCCGAGCAGCACCCACCGAGCCCGGGACGCAGCACCAAACCGGGGCTTCCTCCCGAAGCCACCAGCCCCCGCTGACTGCTGCTCGGTTTCAACCCGGCGGTTGCCAGAGATCGCGCTGGTTGCCGTGAGGACTGTTACACCGCTCGCTGGCTCTGTCACCCCCGTGCCCCTCGCAGACACCTCGGCACCTCCCGCCTCGGGCGGCCGCGCAGACCCCGAGCACTGAGGGAAACTGAGGCGGCGGCTCCGGCCTCCAGGCCCAAAGAGGGCTCGACGCGGGGCTCCCCCCGGCCGCCCTGCCCGCGGCCTGACGGACGGCGCGGCGGGCAGGGGCCGGGCAGGGGCTGGGCACCCTCCGCGGGGCTGCGCCTGCCCGCGCTGGAGGAGCACGGGGCGGGAGCGAGCCCCACCTCGTCCCCGCACGCCGCCGGCTGCCCCCCAGGTCCTCCCGGCTGCCCTCCGCCCCGGCTGCCTTCAGGCGAGCCCCTGCCGCCCACAGGTGCCCGCCCCCGCTCCCCTCAGCCGCCGGGGCAGGGGGGCGCCCGCCCGCCCGCCGCCGCCACCGCCCTGCTCCCGCCGAGCCGAGCCGAGCCGCGCCCCTCCCCTCCCCTCCCCGCTCCGCCCGCGGCGGGGGCGCGGGCAGCCTACCTGTGCGGCGGGGCGGCGGGGCAGCCCGCGGGGCGCAGCTCTGGCCTTCCGGGTTGCCGGGCGGCGGCGTCACGGCCACAGGTTGGCTGCCGGCGGCGGGCGCGGTGCCGCATCGCTATAAAAGGAAGCGGCGCGGCGAGGGGGGGTGGGAAGAGAGGCGGCCCCGGCACCTTCGTCGCGCCCGGCGCCGCTCCCCGGTTCCCCCCGCGGGGAGCAGCGGCTGCGGCGTCACCCCGGGCAGCCCCCGCGGGGCAGGTGGCACTCGGGCGGGGTGTCGCTGCCCTCGCTCCGCGTGTTCCCCGCAGCCGCGGGGGGGCAGGTGGGGAGCGGGACAGAGGCCCCGGGGGGGCGCGGGGACCCTTCCTTCGATGCCCCCGTCCTTGCGCGGCTCGGCGGCCTCGGGCTGCAGGGAGGTGCCGCGGAGCGGAGCAGGAGCCCGGCTTTGCAGAGACGGGAAGGTACCAGCGAGGCGCTGGGGGACCTTGAGAACGTGAAAGGGGCACACCCCAACCCCCGCCATCCCCCTCGGCCTTCTGGCCGCAGGCCCTGGTGGAGCCCGGCCCTGGGCCGCGGGCTGACACGCGGATCGGGCACCGCAGGCCTGGAGAGGGGCTGGGGCAGCTCCAAACGTAGGTGTCGGGCTCTGCCGCAGTCAGGCTGGTTACCCGGCCCGGCAGCTGAACCACTTCAGTGAGACATTGCCTTTAAGACTGATCCTCACAAACCAAAGAAAAAAAAAAGTCATCAAAGCTGAATTTTTCCTTCAAACCTCAACAGCTCCTTCAGTGGCTGGAGCTGTGCTTGGACACGGGAGCAGTTGTGACATCCCTGAGGTACTTTGCTCAGTTTCTCCTCCATCTCACGTTGATGATTGATGACATCTTGGTGGCAGGAGAAGCCAGGGTCCTCCCAGGACACAGCTTCCCCCTCCCTGTCTGCCCAGCAGGAAGCTCTCCCTCCAGCAACTGATGCTGTTTGTTCTCCTGCACCATCAATCCCTTTCAGGAAGGGACATCTTAAGGTAATTTCTCTAAATGGCATTTGGCTGCCTGGCTTTAGTGTCAGTGACTGATGGGGGGCTGTTATGCTTCAGCTTGCTCCGCAGCCCCAGAGGCCCCACGCCATGGCACGGTTCTCGCTGCAACAGCCACGATGGCTACAAGTCCCATCTTTGGCAAAAAGCAGATGGTGATGTGGCCAGCAGTGAGGCTGGGGCACTGAGAATTCACATAGGTAACGGGACCCCTATGCAGAGGTGCTACACTCAGCGCCGCCTTTTATATTCCACCAGACAAGCGGCTAAAGCTATGGATCACGGGTAGACCAGGCGGCTGCTATACAGGAGGGAGGCGATGACCCCAGTCTAAATAAACACTACCAGGGGCCTCATTTTGCATGAAAAACATTTAGGCAGAACACTGCTGTGGGCAAGTGAGAGGAACAAAATCCTGCTCTCGAGGGTTTCGAAGTAGAGAGAGTTTTTCCACCCCCAAATTTAGTATTTTCTTTTTCATCTCAGCTTTCTCTGCATCCTGGCAGGGAAGGGGGAACTGCGGGAGCTTTTCTGCTGCACCCAGCAGCATCTCACTCCAACAGACCTGGCAGGAACACGGGTGCCATGTTAAAGATGATCCTGAGCAAAATCCACCCCTAAGCAAGGCACCCGTTCCAGACTGGGGGTGCCAGAACCACGTCTAAGGTGGACCTGGGCCCGGTGTGGGGCTGCTGCCAGGGACTGCTCTGGCAGGCCAGCAGCACCTCCTTGCTTACAGCCAAATGCTCCTGCTCACTGGATCTTGGGTGCAGGCCCTGCCTGCACTTCTGGTGCCTTCAGCTCCTTCAGAGGGCCCAGCTACCACAGCAGCTACTTGTGTGGTGCTGACCAGATGTTCTGACTGCCCCACTGCCCTCCCTTCCCCATTATCATTTGCTAAGATCTTGCTGCTTCTCCTGGACTAGGGACCTTCACTTCTTCACATCACCTGAATCTCTGCATCACCCTGAGCTCTGAGGTGAGTATATGGCCCACCTACAGGCAGTGCTCACAGGAGAGCTGCTGACTCCTTATGATTGATCTTCACATCAATGATGGACTCATTCATACTTTCAAACATGTCCAAGTTGTGGTTTGTGTTTCCCCCTGCTCTTCTCACAGCTCTGCCTTGTAGCAGATGCAGAGTTCAGATTTGTTTCTGTAATTGCAGAAGACTTGGAAGTCCCCATCTTCCAGCATCACTCAGTGTAAGTTCCCTTCACATGAAGCTCAGTGCTCCTTGCTCTCCAGATGTCCAAGCTGCTAAATTTCCCTTGTAAGCAGGCCAGCAGCTCTGTTCACCCCACTGAGGCAGGTTTAGCATTTGTTCTGGCCCAGTTCCTGCAGGGAGGATAGAGGCTGAGGAAGATCCTGGATCACAAATCTGCCCTTCATCCCCCACGCTTCTATCCATAGAGGTCAGAACTACTGCAGTGGTCCTGAAGTTGCTCCACAAGGCTTTTTTCCAGCTCCTGGATGGGTTTTCATACAATAAAAAGATCTCATCTGAAATGAGAGCATGTGGCTGGCTGCAGCTCACTTACTGCCCAGCTACCTGGGGCTCTTCCTTTCCTGCCTAGTTACTAAAGTAGAGCTACTGAATCCAAAATCTACAACAAATAAAGGGAAGGTTAGGACACATGGATATGTAGGTCTAGAGCCATGGATGGGATGACTTACAGTATGAACAGATGATTACAGGCAGTATAATCTTTACTAATTGAAAAAATACCTGCTTTCGTCTTTGAGGTATCTTTGAAGCAGTGTGTGGCTACTGGTGTCAGCAGGTCACTAAGGAAGTCTGCAGGCTCCAACAGAAAACCCCTGCAAAATCCCTGTGTAACCCACAAACAGCTGCTGGCCTCTTCTATGCACGTTCAGCTCAAGGGGTGGCTTGTCTTTCTTCAGGCTGAAGTTCAGGAGCACGTTTCAATCCTTCCCGATAAGTAAGTTTTTGATTTTTATTTAACACTAAGAACTCCAGCTCAGAGGCATGTTGACACTTACGACCATAGCAGGGGTGTGGGAGCAGGGAGAGATGAAAAATATTACTAAACTAGGCTTGGGAGTAGCTTCAGAGTTAAGCTATTGCATGCTACTCCTTACTCTTTTAAGTTTACAAGTAGCTGTAGTAAGTTCTACCTGTGGTATTCCCTGGGGAAGAGACTGGGGAAATTAAGTTACCAAAAAACCCAAGCCTAATGCTATTGCTTTGAACTGAACAAAGGTAAATACAATGAAACCACCTCTAACACAGCCATTCTGGAGCAGTCTAGTTTGAGTTTTCAAGGGTGATTCATCTACACAAGGAACTGTGAGAGAAAAATCAGATTTCTAAATTTCTGGTGGTAACTGAAGTACAAGAAACATTTTCAAGCCTTAGGGAAAAAATCCCATGGGGGAATGGACCCAGTCCCATACTACCTTTCAGCCAAAAGCAAGAAGCACAAGGGGAGGGGATGTTTCTGATCAGATACTACAGGAACCAAGACCAAACTGGTAGGAACAGCAGAGTAGCATTAACAGTGGATTTAAAGTTCCAGGTAAGCTTAAAGCTCGTTCAAAACGTTCTTCAGGTGGTACAGCAAACCACTGATCAGCTTCTCCTCTGCTCTGACATGGTTAGCAGATGTGACAGCTGTCACAAATTGCTTGTCCCCCACCCCCACTATTATAAAAAGAGACTAGAGGTGACACCAGCCTCACTGCAGCCAGGAGGATCTGTTCTGTAATTTACAGAGGAACAAAGCAGAGCCTGTACCGTGACACACTATCGTTTTTAGTGTACTTGAACAGCAGCTGATGAAAACTAGTCAAGACTTGCAGGTTTTGTGCATGCCGCAGCAGGGGGGGGTGGGGGGGTGGTGTAAGCTTAAGTACAAGTTGACAAACAGCACTTAGCTTATCTCAAGAAGAAACCTGAGCACTCCCTCAGCAGATGACTGAGCTGTAAATCATGTTATGTATAGCCCTAAAAGTATCATTAAGACAACTTGAAATAGTTAGTTTTTATGAGATAAGAAAATTTTTGGCTTGAAGCTATAGAGATGAAAACATCTTACAGTCCTGTGTGCATTCTGTTTCCATCTGAAAAGCCTCCAGCTGTGTTTTAGAAGAGCTAAAGTGTCTCATAAAAGCACCCCCAACAGCCTTAAACTCAAGACTAAGTTGGTAAGTTGTAAGAATTTAAGGCCTGAAGCTGAACTTTATTTACTTGGGGACGTTTACTCCTTTGTCATATTCTGGTTTCTTGCCACAGGAGGGTTACTGGTCTAGGGTGTGAATGGCATGAAACTATGTAAGAGGGTAGAGCGTGGGGAAAGTAAAGTTGTTGTTTGCTGATGCTCAGGTGAACTGTCACACAGAACTACAGTCTGGGGAGGGGGGAAACATCTGAAAACAAATCATATTTATAGGGTTGGAATGTTTGGGTTTTTGTTGGGCAGCGGGGAGAGATTTCTGAGTTTCCCCTCATTGGTATTTAAGATTTGCACCACTTTCACTGGTTTTGATTACCAGTCTTCTGTTCAACCGCCAGCTTTAAGTTTGCCAGGAAAAGGGTAAGCAGACAAACTCTGACCAAGGGAGTTCTCTGGGCATGCGTTTGTCTTGGTCTCTTCTGCTCTCAACAGTGTATGAGATATCCACCTCAATTTTGACTTGCAAAAGGAAATCAATACATGTCATTGAAGAACAAGTAGTACAGGTAAGACAGAGAACTGAGGATACTGGAATCAATGGATGTCTGAATGCTGTTACCTGAAATACTGTGACAAGCTAGAAACTGAGCAAGAGCAGAATATTTAACCAGACCTCTTCCCCTGCCCCACATCCATATTTCACACACCCCTTGCCCCATATGTTTCGTCTATGTAAATTTAAAAGCCCAAAACTAACCGAGCAGAATATTCTATGATGAGCCCAGACACTACAATTCAGCATTCAAGAAGCTGTCTTATCACAATGGTCTCCTGAGCCCTGTGCTGTTGCAGTTACTATTTTTGATACAAACCAGATCTGATAACTCCACACACGAACTTTTCCTCTGGCTAAAGGATGTTCTCATTGCTCTCTAGCAATTTCAAGTGACTTGTTCTTTTTGGATCAGTTTGGACAGGAACGGGACTTAAATGAGAAACTTCTAAGAACCGAGTCAAGGAAGGGAAAAATAACCTCTGCAATCCGTGTCGGAACTGAAATTCTGAGCAATAAAGTCATTCCATCCAGAAAAGGTTAGTACTGCTCGCGTCGCTTTGCGAGCTGCTGTCGGGTTTGGTAATCCTGCCCACGGAGAGGAAGGCCGTACACGGGACAGAGGGCCATGCTGAGCTGTTCTTTCCAACCTGAAGGGCCGGCTGCAGAAAACAAGACGCACAGAGCTGCCTTTCTGTAGAGCCTACTGAAGCCAGAGAAAAAGCAAATCGAAACTCATGGACAAAGTAAGTGTTTTGATACTAACTTTAGTAAGTAAAGTTTTCCAGATAAAGGCAATTTCATCCATATTTAACAGCTGTTCGAGAGAGACACATTTAATTGTATTATATAAGGGGTGCTTTGTATTAAAGAGAAAACATTTCAGGTGTTTTAGTTCTACCTGTTTGAAATCCAGACCTTCTCCCTAGAAGATATTCCAGTTGACAAAAGGGCCTTGTTCAGATATCTGGGATCAACTGAATACATTTATTTAAAAGCAATTTTAAATATTAAAAAAGTAGAAATTAACACATACAGTACTCAAAAACTGTCACATTAAATACATGTGAATAGACATGTGTACTGATGTTTTACCTTAACATTCAATGAGAAGTCAAGATTTTAACTAGTGGCATGACCAGATCTGGTTTCTGTACACGTTGATGTACTATGTAATAAAAAAATAAATAGCAACTGTTGTTCAACAGTAAATAAGACATCATCTGCAGAGCATACTTCCCCCTCTGGGGGCACCTTCCCCTGCCCCTCCCCCCAACCCCTTATCAGCTAACTTTCCATAAAGATTTAGACTTTCCAAATACTATGTCATATACAAAATTGCAGACAGTGGCTCATTGAGTTCAAATATAATACTGTACTTAAACTCAATCAATATCATACATTTTCAGATTTCTCATGACCCACAATAAGCCAGAATAAACAGAACTATTGTTCCCGATGGAACTAATTTAATTTTATAAAATGCATATGTATACTATTTTAAAGAGCATAGAAAAGAATAGACATTTGACTCTACATAATTTTACATGCCTAGGTTTTCTTTATATGATTTGCTTTTATCAGTTTATTTCAAGATCACTTAAAAATACAATTGACCACAAAAGTGAATAGGTTTTGTTCTTTAATGCAACTTAAAACACTGTAGTAATGGATAAAATGGAATGCTAAATAAATGCTAAACCTGACTTCCCTTCCATAAAAAACAGAATAAAGTCTGAAATACTGGAGCTGGTAATACTGAAGATTAGACGCCAGCAGGCTCGCTCACTCATTGCGTAATTTTTTTTTTTTTAATAAACTTTTGTTATAAATGATAAAACCATGAACAGGTGATAAATGTTTTGCATTTTTTCCATGTGGGATTTAGACTGATACTTGTTTCTATATTAACCACAAACAGAATTAAATATTCACTGACTACAGTCTTGTAAAACTGAATTAAAAATGAAAGCCCTCAGAAAGTCTGAGATGTGCTTTTATGAAATGAAAATCTTTCCATGCAGCCAAGACAATCTGCTTTGAAATAGCAGTACTAGGTACTGAAGCCAAAATAACATTTAAAGCAAGTAATACAAAACTACATATGAAAGTCATGGAACCTGCTACAGACAAACTATGGGAAAAACAGAACTGCATTATGTTTCAAAAGTTAAAAAATGATGTTGAAGGTGACACAGGAAATGAAAGTTTCCAGTAATACATTTAAGTGTTTTCTGGCAATGCAACTTTATACCAACTTTCAAGAAACCTCAGGTCAAATACAGCCTTCCGAAGATTTTCTTAGAAATTAGCATTATAAATGTATGTCTGTTACTTGGTGCTTTGAATTAAGACTATTACAGTTGCAGTTTAGTGAGCTCTACTAAAACCAGCCTGATACTTGTGATCCAAGTTCTATCATTAACAGCCTGATCAAATACATGAGAGGTCATCTTAACTTCCACTTTTTAGAGCAACTAAAAATAATTTAAATTTATCCTTATATCACCACTTAAGAAATTTTATTTTAGGTAACTAACTTTTAGCAAGGTTGAAGACAGAGGAAAAAAAACCCCACAAAATCATTTTTCAAAAAGCCAATTTAGCTATAAACAAATACTGTTGCAAGCTCACATTAATCTGAATAGCAATTAAGTTAAAATGTTCTTTTCCTCAAATGTAGCTATATGACTACAGTACTACTTTTGTACAAAGGCAGGTTTCAAGTAAGCGTCTAAATGCATGCATAATGTCAACAGTTAACATTTTCTAGAAGTCCTTGGTTACTAAGAATTCAGTGAAAGAAACCAGCAAATTTCACATATATCTACTAAAGAACAATATGACTAATTGTCATTAAAATAAGTTTTCGAATGAAATAAATTTGTAACTTTTTATAGTGAGGTAATATCACAGGGGAACTGCAATCACAGTTTGGCATAGGTCCACATAATATAAACATGAAATGCTGTATGCACACCATAAAACATTACTGTTATCTGTAAAGTCAGTGAATATTTGTCTTCATAGTTACACTTAACTGAGCACTATATTAAATAAATACCGAAGTGGGTTTCATAGCTGTAAACTGCATACACTTATAAACTGCAGACTGATTTTTAAATTGTCCAAAACCATTCACTCATTCTAACTTTCTGCTAATTGTATATTGAGAATACCGAGTTATTAGGAACAGTCATTTCTGTACAGTTACATGGTTGACAGAGACCACCTATGTTTGGAAAGCTGGCAGTTCATACGTATTTTTAACAGCATAGATAGAGATGTAAGTGCTAGATGCCAAGGATGGCTTCAACAAACCCAATAAGGCGTGCCAGGTTCCAAGGCTACCATAATACTGGCAAAGGCAGAATAACACAGTATATTTACAATACATATAATTCAACCTCATGAGGTGAAACTTAAATGAATTCTTAATTTGTAACAGCAGCTATATATACAGTTGTGCACAGGATTACAGGGAGGCAGCAGCGTTCGCTTTTGCTAAAAAGCCCGTCTTGCATGAAGAATGTGCAATGCTCAAGTTTAGGATTTTTTGTTTGTTTTTACTAGTCTGACAGAATGTGCACAAAGGACACTGGAAAGACCCCTTTCCTCTCTGGCTGTCCTTCGATGTGGCCAATCTGCAACACAGGAGAAAAACGTACATATATAGGTGCGTGTACACATGGGAGTTTGTAGATGGCATTTACTTCAATCAGAAGGGGAAGAACTGCATGGATCCTACAGAACCCCTGCAACTTCTTGGATAGTTTAAAGCAGAACTTAGTTAACGTTTGAATTTGCATAATGGAACTAAATAAAACCCTACAAGCATATTATAAATAAGACAAGCCAACTAAATCTAAAGAGAACAAAACCACAATTTTATTTGGAAACCTACATATGCCACTGAATTTCAAGAATCTCACCAAAACAGAAGCCTCATTTTCTTTTGTTTGATAGACTAACTCTCTGTAACAAGCTATACATCTCTGAAAAACATTCATCTTAGTTAACTGAATAAATCCTAAACATCTCACTTAAGGGAAATGTCTGCTACAGTTGTGAAGTGACTTATGATGATCTATCTGCATGCTTCACTTGAAGTGATAAAAGCCCAGCTATTTTCTCATTGAACTAGCATGATTCCTAATGATTTATGTGCATACTTGTGTTTGTAACAAATCACAGTATTGTCTGATTAAGTATCCTTCATGTACAACTTCTTACATATTTTGCATAATAATTTATAAAGAAATAGCCAAGCAACTTCTAAATAAAAAAAATGGTGCCTTCTATATAAACTTTAAATATTTAAAATGCATAATTATAAACAACTGTCAAACTGACAGCACTGGAGTAGTAGTCTTGACTGACCACATAACGCTCTTCTCATCCTGCTACATAATAGTGTACCTCCTTCCTCTTCCAGCAGCTAACAAAATGGGAAGGGGAAACATGCAGGGCTGGCCATTTCCTCTTGTGGAGCCAAATTTTTGAAGCATATGAGTCAACAGCCCTCGTTTCCCTTCTCAGAAACACTCAGACTGGAGCACTTCATGGAACTTGTCGGGCACGTACCCAGGGATCTTAAAAAGCCACTTCACAAAGGAGATTCAGCAACTAAGGCAATTGTAATCAGGGACTGGATGATATGGTTAACACAGCAGCTTTTCATTGGGCATTGCTCTTTTGATACCATCTTTTCAGTGTGGAATATCTTCCACACTTAAATGTTGAGAGGAAACCATGTAGCTAGAACCAAAACAGCAAAAGTTGTGCTGCACTTAGATTAGGAAATCATAGGCAGCATTGTGATAAGAATTTGTTTTAATCAAAATGAAATCTGTCTCATTTTCCCCAATAATAATTCTTAGGTAAGAAAGTATGATGTAGTACAGCTTTGGAGGCAAGAAGTAGTGTCAAGGGAGGGATGGAGCCTTTAAGTGGGATTGAGAAAAACCTGGTGTTAGCACCCAAGAACCAAAGAACAACACGCAGTCCAGAGTAGGGGGGAGTATGATACAAACCAATGGCATGGGAGGGAAGAAGGGAAAGAAAATGTTAACTACTTTTCATTTAAGGAGGAAAATCATCAGCTTACAGCACTAATTACAGTTTTTCAGACTTCCAGCAACCCCTGTGGGTATAACTTAACATTTCTGGTGAACTGAAGATAATTACGTATCTCATTTTTCTGAAGACTCTAAGCATGCTAAATGAAGTAAAAATCACCACCTCTTCATTTAATGAAAGACAAGCATGCATTACAAAGAGTGACACATGTAAATACACGTTGCTATGAGCCAGCAATAAAGCCAAACCTAGTCAGGATGTTTCTAGCAGACTCCCAGGAAGAAACAAACCCTACCAGAGAAAGGGGGTCTTCTCTAATACGAGTTTAATGGCTGGATATTAGCTCATGCAAAAAACTCCCCCAAAACCAACAAAATAAAAACACCACCCACAAACCAAAATACCCCCCCCAAATTTGGAAAAAGAGGCTTTCCTTTGGAAATCATAAAGAAGTTATGTGGAACTATAAAAGGAAAAGATACATACCCACCACTCTTGGTCCTCTTCACCAGTTACAATAATTACTTCTCCTTCAACAAATGTGAGCTCATCATCATTATCTGCCTGACAGTCGTAAATAGTCTTCACTCGCCTAACTTTGTTTTTCCCCTAAAAATAGAATGAAGTTTTAGATGAAGGACATGAACAGTGAAAACATATATATGACATCAATTTTGCCTTTCAGCTTTGTTTTATTTAACAAGAAGGTGAAGACTGCAGGGAAAGCAATTTGGTAATCGGGGACATAAAAATCAAAAAACGCTGCTTCAACAAGGATATTAAAAAAATGACCCACACAGGTGTAGGTTTTCTTAAGATTTAGAACTCCCAAGAGGTTTTAACGTGTAGGGCACAGCTTAAGTAACCTACGCTTCCTCCAGTAAAGAAAGTTTAAATAACATCTTTACATTGTTCCAGTCCACAAACACCCTCTTTCTCCTTTAATAACATACTTCATTAAAAAAACCCACGAGGAACAGAAAATGAAACCCAATCTCCTCTGAATGTTGCAAGAGTGGTAAGGGCTGAGGAAAATGCTGCACTGAAATCCCAGTATTTATTACAGTTTTAGTTTTGGATCTACTGCAAAAATACAGTAGCCTATGTTTTCAGATCTGCTTATAGGACTGGAAATCATTTTTTGAGTGGTTTTTCATCCAGAATATTAGAAATTTCTTACTAAAAGAATCTTAATTTCAGATGGCAGTACTATTTTGTGATGATAATTCACAATAGGTATTCTCACAGCTCTACCATTCTGAGTCCAAGTATTTTCTAGGTCATACTTTGCTGCATACTGCTAATTCACATGAAAAAGCCTGAGCCATGGACTCCTCCCCGAACATATGTTCTCATGGCAGGGAAAATGCTTTAAATTATTCCCAAATAGAGTAAGGAAGCAATATTCATACCAAAACACTCCTGCTACTTTATATTCCGGTATTTTCATACCCACACTTCTTCAAAATCTACAGTTCCTTCTTTGAACAGAAGTAGTCAGATAACAAGAATGCAAAAAAACAAAGAAAAGCACAAGGAGATGAGAAGCAGAAGGGCTACAAAGGAAAAAAAGTCAGCAGGTTTAGAGGAATTTGAGCCAAAAGTAACTTTACAGAGGAAATTTCCTAGGGAGCTTTCTCTTTGCTATTACCTACCCACTTGAAATACCTCCACGTTTTGGCAAAAAAAATACCCTTGCAGATCAACAGCAGAACAGACACACAGCAAAGAGCATTCATACTAAACTGAAGGTACAGAAAAATAACAATTATAGAGGGATCTAAGGGACAAAGCAGTTAACAACACTAAAAAACCCCCCATATTTGAGACAAATGAACAGGAATATCTGAAGTGAAGTTCATATGAGATCAGAAGTTTTTTTACAGCAAGGGTTTGCTGCAGCAAGAAGTTACTTCAAAGAACGCTTTCTCTCTTTTTTTAAACAAATTCATATAATTTGAACAAAAATCTCAATTATCACTAGGGACTGGAATTCAATATGAATGGGTATTTGGGGCCAGTCCCAGCTTTCAACTCCAGAGAACCTTTACAAACTGAGAGTGCTTCCAATCAATCAATCCTCCAGTGAGGAAGGGAAGCAGCTACTTCTGCCAGATAAAAACTGTCTCATTCAGTAAGAGACTAAAGAAAGTTAAATTCCTCTAAATGTAACTCAGCTTGTAATAACACATGAAAAATGATGACAATTGCTCCTGGTTCCTTCAGATTAGTAACACAGATGACGCTTTAATATTCTATCCCTTTCACTTTGGAAAGCTGTAAAAAGAAGAATTTAAACCTGAGATATATTTAATCTGGGGAAGGTTTAAAAAAGGATGGATCTGAAGAGTATATATCTTCCAGAACACAGTTGGTGGAACTGGTGTGTAAAGAAATAAAAGCAATTCCAGGACATGTAATTTCCTACTATAAAACAAACACCCCCCACCCCCAACTCCTTGTATCCAAAGTTAATACGTATTAAGAAGAGACTTTTATGCTTAAAACTGAATAATAATCAGCTGCTGTGGTCATTAATAATCCCTCCATGCTCTTACATTCAACACATTTTTGTTTAAAAAGAAGTATTTTGTCTCCATCATGTAAAAAAACCACACACAAAAAGAACACTCAAGTGCTCAGTGTAATTTTAGAAGCACTCAGAGCAAGTTTCATTTCTCTAAAAATATCCTTGCAAGTCCTTATACGTTAACAGCATCAGTATTTTTTACCTAACAATTCTGAACAATTGATTTTCTAGAACTTTCAATAAAAACGTGTGCTCATCTATTTAGTGGCTAAATAGTCAAACCCAAGAGTGAAGTACCCACACGTACTAGTGGCTGCTCTCATGGGCCTTACTGTTGCACTGTGATGTAGCATTTCACCAGCTTATGCAGAGAGAATACAGCCAGAAGATGAAAATGGAGGCAAGATACCTTAAGAGGGATTCTTGCACTTTATTATCTGAGCAAGGAAGACTGCAGTGAACAAGAAGAGATACACGTGTGCACATAATGATGTGTACAAAAGTGGGAAGTAATTATCACAGACACATCATAATTTTGATCACTGCAAAACAGTGGAACTATTTAATTTACTGCATATGTGAAAATTGCTGACTTGTGAGAACACTGCATTTTTCCTCAGAATTTTTCTGTAGAAAGGCGAGAGTTTAACAAAAACCAAAACAAACAACTAATCTGCTATTTGATTTCTTTCCTTCTTTAATAAAGTGACAAATAGATGAGAATGTCCAACGTTATTTGCCTGCTTACATTTAAAAGTATGTAAGTAAACAAATCGTAGTTGCAGATACCTTTTGATTAGATCCCTATACTATTTTATTTAATACCCAGAACACTCGGGAAGCCCAAGCAACAACCCCATCGCTCTCAGTCTAGACAGGAGCTTACAGATAAGTCCATGACAGAAGCCAAGCAGAGAGATGGCTTCACAGAGTGTTCTTCCTCAGACAATCACAAGAAGGGAGAAACTCACCCTCTGCTTTTACTACAAGAATGGAAGTCTTATTTCCTTTTACATAAGTGCTTTGCATAGCCAATTTGACAAGCAAAACCATCTCCTTTTTGATGTATTCTTAATGATGAAAATCTTAAAGAGAGCTCTGGAGTTTCATACAATTTCAATATACATATGCATGAAGAATCCTCTGTTGGATGGAAATTGCACTGGTTAGCAAGATGAACAGCAAGATGAATTGGAGGTTGAACAAGGAGACTTGGAATCGAGTTACACTTCCAGCTCTGCCACTACACACCATCCAGCAATGTCAATTTTGCCACTTGAGCAATATATCTGAACCTTTGTTAACCACTTAAGTGCACTGACATTAAATACTCACGATAGGAACATTTACTGGTTTGTCACAGTTGACTTTAATCCACTGACAATAGGCACTAACATCCCTTCTTAAAGCTTAAAAAAAATCAAATAAATAAATAATCTAGTAATCTAAGGCATACAAAGCAGTGAGCAAAGACAGCAGAGAAAACCACCAATTAATTCAGAATTATGATTGGCACAGA
Source organism: Strix aluco (assembly GCF_031877795.1). Taxonomy (NCBI): domain Eukaryota; kingdom Metazoa; phylum Chordata; class Aves; order Strigiformes; family Strigidae; genus Strix; species Strix aluco. The sequence goes on along the minus strand of NC_133931.1, from coordinate 10,202,506 downwards.
TAAAAATGCCCAAGTTTCCTAATAAATGTAAATACACTGTCATGCTCCCAAGGCTATCATTTGATGTTATTAGTATCTGTTTCAGCATGCAAGAGGCCTTGTAAACCCCTGGCATTTGCTGAAGCTTCTTGGGAGCGAAAAAAAAGCACCTCATTCCCCATCCCATCCCGTAACATTGTGTTGCTTTGTGTGCATAGCTCAAGGGTGGTGGCTTTTTTTTCACAGATAGTCCTACAGTAACTTCAAAGCCTTCCATGGATACTCTCAACTGGCTGGAATAATACCTACCATATTTATTTTCCTGGGAAGTGGCACAGGGGTTTCTGGCAGGGTGTGTGTTAAGTCATTAGACTCTTCAGATGCTTGCCTTTGGACGGTGTCTCTAGATTGTACGTTTGGAGAAAGATCTAAGGAGTGAGATTTTTGATTTGCCTCTGAGGGCTGAGGCTTTGGAGATGCTTCTCCACCTTGAGTTTTAGCCAACAGCTCTCCTAGGTGAGGTTTTGGAGGAAGGTCCTTCATTTGCGGCTTTGGAGGCAAGTCTCCAAGTTGTGGTTTTGGTGGCAAATCTCCTAGCTGAGGCTTTGGGGGTAGTTCTCCAGGCTTTGGAGGTACATCTCCCACTTGAGGTTTCTGAGTTAATTCCAGAGGCAGAGGCTTTGGGGGCAAGTCTCCAGGTTGTGGTTTCTGTGGTATATCGATGGATAGTGAGGGCTTCTGAAAGATATCCGTGTGCTGATGGGATTTATCTATTGAAAGATGATGACTGGTTTCTATTTTTCTTAGTGCCACTAAAACAAAAAAGCATAACAATGTTTTTTCACAATCTCACCTTAATATTAAAGAACTTAGGCACATATCAGAACTGTAATTGTGTAATGACCACATGTTCACTGAGCCCTAATAACTGTCCATATGTCCTCCTAGTCTATGACAAATGCAAAATACATTACTTAACCCTCTTTCACTGAGGTTTCATTTAATTGCTCCTACTGGAGGGCAGGAGTGCTTAATCCAACAGCTAGTAGGTGTCAATTTATAGATTAAGTACTTAAGGTGAAATAAAATTATTGCCTTTTGGACCTAAACCAAGAAATATTAAAGATAAGAAAAGATGTATTTTGCAAAACAACTGATGTGACTGCAATGAAAATTCTCTTTAATGCCAATTATTCATATATAGAGTTGAACTCCATACAAAAAAAAAATGCTGAGTCTCAGGATTAGTACCTGTAAAATCTTAAAGAGAGTGAGCGAGCAAGTATATCTATACAGTGTATAGACTAAACGGTAATATAGACATTCAAAATAAAACTAATAAAAGATAAATTATTGTAAATATTTACAATTTAGTAAAGATGAGAAAATTTAAATCAGTGTATTTTGCAGTTTTTATGGAAGGAAAGTGAAAACAGCTGATAGTTTTTCTCGGTGTCATGCATTGATTCTACTGCTAAATTCCCTAAGAAAACTTGACTGAAATCTACCTTCAAAATAAAACCAAATCACCACAACGGAAAAACCCAAACCCCTAAACTAAACAACTCTATATTAAAGCAGATGAAGGGGGACAGGAGAGAAAAAAGTTATGATCCATGATGAAAGCAACACATTCTGACTAGAAGGAATAATTTTGTATTGTATTCAGCATTGCTTTAGTATTATATAATACAGCCAAAAAGGTGGCTTTACATTTTATTATGGAAGCAACAACACTCACTTTGGCTATCATCTACTGCAAAAACACTTCCATGCTACATTTATGGTTATTTATACCAACAAAGGAAAACTTAGCATAATTTCCATGAAAGAAATTGTACAGCTACTATCAGATGCCTCATTTAAAAAAAGTCTATGTTGATACTTATACATGGCTTTATCTCCCAGACTTATCCAGTAGCAAATGTACATGCACTGATCATCCACATTGGTTTGAGGCTTAAGTAAATGATATGAAAAAACTGATAGTAGCCCTTATCAAAGTGCTTTGATAATGATATAGGTATAAATTTAAATCAAGGAAGTGTTAACTTCCTTTGCAGTGGTACCCTATTGCATCACTGGTGTCTCTTTCAAAAGATGATATCATGTCATAATAATTGCAATTTAATGAAGCTGAAATTTCACATTTGCATTTTCTGTTAAAATGATTTGCACTCTCAATTTCAGTCATCTAGCTTCAGAAGTTTGGACAGGCTCTATAGTGATCACCCACTCATACAGATATAACATGTTTTTGATGGATTCTGTATCAGAGTGAGCTACAAGGTAGGTCCACTTTCAGCTTCATAGTCAACTGATGCAAGAACTCAAAACACTATATAAAACCTGCCATATAAGTTTAAAGAGAGACTAGAAAAAAAACGTTTCTAAAAAGAAAGGGCCATAAGGTGTTTTACTGTGATGATGGTCTCAGCAAGTTCATCATCGATATATAAGCGAGCATGTAATAGTATCTGATTCTTTTCAAAGCATTTATAAGGACAACCACCCTGATCTTGAAAACATGGCAATGGACACAACTTACTTCAAGGGTATCAAGAAATTAGACTTATGGGTATTAGGAAGAAAAGAGAGTTTAGCAACGACAGTGGTCAAAGAAACAGAAGCCCAGAGAGGTTATCCATGGAGGTACTCAAAATGTGACTGGACATAGCCTTGAGCAACTTGCTCTCATGTGAAAAAGTTAGTCCTGCTCTGAGTAGTGGATTGGACCAGCTGACCTCCTGAGGTCTCTTCCAGCTTCAATTAGTTTATGATTTTTTTTTTTTCTTTCCTCCTTATGTTCCATAGGTCTAACTATTTTTTTAGTTTAATACAAACCTTCCCGATCTTCCAAAATCCCTTCAGTTTTGCAGAAGTTTCATGGTTTGTAGAATTTTAGAAATAAAACTTTTGCTGAGAAGATCTATATATTTAAAACAAGTTTTTTATTTCACACAAATTTAAAAGATATCATTATGAGAATACCCACAAAGAGAACTCTTACCTTTTTGAGGTAGTTTGGGAAGAACTCTAGGGCCAAGTGCAGTTTTTGCAGTCCCAGTGCTAAATCAACAGATGTGAATTATTAGTGCTTATAACTGTTATAAAAGATACTTTTTATTTCCCATTTTTCCCCTCTACACATCCATAATTAAAAAAAAAAAAAAATCACATTTATTTTGCTTCATTTTGTATAACCGTATTGTCTGTGGATTAATCCTGAAATTTAAAGCACTGTTAGGAATGAACTCCTTTTTTCAGAGAAAAAGACATACAAACCCCACACAGCTTAAATGCTACAGGGTAGATTTATTCCATGAACTATGGTATGTGCCAAAATGTACTCTGAATATAGGTGAAGCTGAAAGGCCAGCTCAGTGGGCAGATCCTGAACTTTTAAGGAAAATTTAGTCTTTAAAATAATTGTATTGAAGCATTCAAAACATTATCTTTCTTTTATGTCAGTGGTTTGAAGTTTTCCAGGACTGAGCCTATGCCTTGTAGCCTACTCCATGGGTATGATACTGTATTACACAAACTGCAGCTGCATTAGGAGACAAAGTCTCTGCTACTCCATGAAAATAGTGATGATTGTGGGAAAGCAACATGCTTTACTCTGTCAACCTGTGTTACAGCTGTGTTAGCTACTTGTAGTGGTAAGCAACCATACAAGCAGGGCAGTTGCGAGTAATTTCATTACAGCATAAAAATCCAAGATAGTTGCATATTGCCAAAATTTTCCATCTATGCTTTCCGTTGTAGGCATTTTTGTTCAAAAATAACACCAGGCTGGCTCAAATTTGCAAACATGGCATGTAACGGCTAAAGATATTACAAGTTTCAACAAAAACCCACAAAATTTCTTCCACCAAAACCACGCCTGAGTCACTTTTATAGAAAAGGACAGTGGAATAAAAGAAGAAAGCCAACTGATCTAAGGCATAAAAATCAAACAATAAGTAATCAAATAAAAATCAGTAACACCTCAAAATAATTACTCAAAAAAGAAGGAAAAAAGAAAAACAAGTGAGGCAGTTGCCAGAATACGTCAACAGAGCATAGTCTTATGCATCAACAGCCTTGAATTTGGTAGGTTTCTCTGAAGCTAACGTTTCAAAATTAGTATGATGAAACACTTTTATCTTAATTTCCTAGCTTTTTTTAAATAGTCAAAATATATCATGACACAAAACTGAAAAAACAGCCAAGCTCAATCTTGATTCAATAAATAATTACCTCAGCCTTTATCTAATGTCATCCAGCACGAGTACCACACTTTTACTCTTGTCTTACAAGTACCAAGTACAGCACCAGCTCTTTGTTCTGTAGAACATCACTACTTTTTCCCTGAATACCCAGTGCCACCTGGATGGATTCTGCAAACGTGGCAAGTCAGCTGTGCTACCAACAAAAGGCCCACTGCCTATCCTGAGAAGGCAGATCGCAGACTGCGGAGCGTCCAGACACTCTACCTACACGTCTTCTACTGTGATTTGTTTGACGCTCCACATCCGTCTCCAGTCATGGCCTGATCACGCACACTTGTGGTCTCTGTTGTGTTGCCTGAGGCACATGTTTATCAGAATTACCATGCTTTGAACCTCATGACCTTGGAATCACAACACAGATAAGGGGGTAACAAACACTAAGTGACAGGAATGTATGGCTATCCTTACTACTTCAGCTATTGAAAAAGACACATGTAATGTACTGACCTGATGAACTATGAGCTAAAAGCAGTTTGTGTTATTACAGACTGTGTGTCAGCACATAAGCTCAACAGACTGGAAAACAGTTAAGATGAAAGACTGAGATGAATTCTCTCTTATAGAGCTTTCTTCGATGCCAGCCTGTACCCAGAGTGACACTTAAGCTATGCAGCTACAGGCATGAGACCTCACACTGAAGCAGATAAAATGAAATGCCAGGAGACATGAAAATAAAACTTTTGTCCTGCTGGTCTGCAGTCTGAGGCAACATTCCCCAGCTCAGAGAGCACTTCTGTAGGAGCAGTAGATAGATTCTGGTACAAGTCGTTCTGTCCATCCCGCTCAAAGGATGAATTGTGTATGGACAGCTACAAACAAAGCGTAGGAGGCTCAATGAAGCCAAAGTATTTGTATGGTAGTAAGGCATGCAGAAAACTAATGAAGAAACATAGCTAGGATTTTACTTCATATGAAAGGCAATTTTTTTCTAATTTACAAATTAGTTATATTTAGACAAATTTTCATCTTTGCCTTCATACACACAGATTTTACCTTGACTGCTGAGACATCCCCTCAAACTTGTTTGCAGCCTTAGTTGAAGGTGGACCCAAATCATTACCTGAGGCGAAAAAAAGCACAATTTAAAAAAAACCATGATCATTAGGATAACTGAAATATAATCAGTAGAGGGTGCACTTAAAGCGAAGTACACATTCTTCCAAGTATCTTCTATGCAACATGTCTAAAGATTTCAAAGATCATTCTTCATTAATAATTTTGTAACTGAAAAAGCGGCAGGGACCATAATAATCCAACTTGACCTTTCATATAACACATTTTAAAGCAACTCACATCTGCTGTCAAGGAAAGATTGAATGACATTGCTGAGTTACTGCTGTAAGGCATTTATTTTGAATACAGTGTTTGAATTTTCTCTGAATAGAAGGAGATAATGCAGGCCAGCATCAAATAAATTTATCGTGGATGTTTACATTTTGAACTATGAGGCACATCTTCTTAAAACCACCGTGAATTTTATTTTATTCATAAAACATCAGATTTCTAAGGATTGGTATTTTATCCTACATAAAGAATAGCCCTTGCTGATTTAATGACCAAGTCAGTATGTTACCATAACCTGAACATTAACTGTTGCTAAAGAAAAGAACCTGGGTATAGTCAATTCTGTCAAAAGACAGCAAAATCCAAACCCAAGTGCTTCTGAACTCCTTCAGCAGAAGGCTTCTCTCTCATTAACCATCACCATTCCCAAGGTACAATTATACTAACTACTTGTTTTAGTGCCTTTATCATTCCTCCTTCACTCCTCTATTACAGCACGTCTAAACAATCTTAGAACCAACTTCAACAACCATTAATAATTTGCCACTAAAATAGATGTAAAGTGACATTTAATGATGCAAGAACAAAAAATACTTCTCATGCAAAAAGAATGACATATCTGCCTAGATACCATTCTTAGTGCGTTGAAGTCTAAATGAAACAGCAGAAAAGCCTCATGCTGATCCTTGCTAAAAATATGTTTATACTTAAAAGAAAAAAAACAAGAACAAAACAAAAAACCAGCAAACCCTTCACATGTAGATCCTATGGATAAAGCAAGGAAAAATGTGTCATGGTTACCATGGAAATCCAAAATAACCTAAATTACATTTTTAGAACATCTTTGAATAGTCACTTAATTTGCTTAGACATAAGCTAAGGATTGCTCTGCTTAAAACTTCAATTAATGCACAGATTAAAAAACAAATGGTGAAATTCAACATAACAAGAAATATAACAACACAGAAAAAAGCTTCTGAAAGGGAAAGCAGTGAACATCTGACAATTTTCTTAAACCAAAACCACAAAAGCAGATCCAAGAAACTCCCTCTTTTATAAACACAAAACTTAATACTTGCTTAAAATCCAAATGGACTTTGAAACAAGTTTTTGTACAGATCTCAGCTAAGAAAAAAACTTTTCCATCCACTGAAGTTTAGTCTGCACTGCAGAGCAGCAAAGAGAATAAGCAATGTTCTTCTTCAGCTCTGATTTGAAAAGGTACTCTATTGCTACAAGGTTCTTCATCTTCAAACTCCACACCTGCACCTTTCCCATATTTTTATGTTCCTTTATCTGTGGTCTAGTACTTTTAAAGAAAAGTCGGCACTGGCATAGCATCTGTTCCTCCCATACTTTTCGTTCTAATAGTGTTACATTATATAGCATTGTAGTAGATGGTATTCTAGGTGCTGTTTTGGACTTAAATATTCGGGTTTTTTTAAATTTTTAAAGTCCAAGCTCTTCAAAATGTCTTTACTACCTCTGAAATTGTACAAAGCTGTTAGACTCCAGAAGACAGGAAACATTTTTTCCATATCCCAGACATCTGAAAAGTACAGAACTGAAAAGACTGCCATTATTTGTATTCCCTGAGAAAAAGATTCTGCTTTTCACTGGACTCTGTAATTCTCTTCATATTATACCCTAGATTAAATCACATGTTCTACACATGAGTACTCCATGATTTACCACATTTACCTCAATTTGCTGAAAAAAAAGGTGCTCTTGGGCTTCCCATTTTTTTTAGGCTAGTGATTTTGTGTTTGTATTAGAACAGAGAGACGATACTAGTAAGATATAAGTAGTGTATGGATGACCCCCCCCCATGTAAACATTGGATTCCAGCTCAAAAGTTTACAGATTTATGGAAATTATGTCACCAAGACTAGAATTATAGAAAATTACATGGGCCTGAGATTTATAGCTACTGGGAGAAGTTGACTGCGTAGAGCAATGTTTATTGAAGAGAGGAAGAATTTCAGTAGTCTGGAGAAATAGTTTCTAAAAAACAGAAAGGTATCCTGTTAAAAAAAGGTGCTGTTTCTGTGTAACTTCTGCAGGTAGAAGTATGCAAACCTATCAGTCTTTGTGTATGTACAGACAACATCACAAAACCTGAAAACATATTAAGACAACACATCCCCACCAGCTAGGTGCAAACACTTGACAGGAAAGATTTGGCATAGAGCCCAAGGAAACAAGCTCTTCTGGCAATCAGGAGAACCACACATATTCATCGAGGTCTATCTGCCCCAAATCAAGATCCATCTAGATCAACGAGCCGGTCAGAACAGGAGCAGGGTTGAGGAAGTAGATGCAGAGTAGATGCAGCAGATGAGGGGGCTGGGGTGGGGGCAACCTGGGCAGCTAGGGTAGAGAGAGGGAGGCAGCAGAGGAGATGGAATTGGGCCCCAGGGGAGCATGGAATATTTTCAATTTTCTCAAGTGAGACTCAGATACAGAAGCCTGGAAGCTAGAGTGACAGAAGATAGAACTGCTGATTTATCTGAGCTGATGTGACATGAAGCTGCAATCATTGGAAAGCAAGCACCAGGTAAAAGAAACCAAAGATCATATATCATCCATTATAAAGGTTTTCCCCTGCCCTTTTGTTTTGCATTTCAAAACTCACCCCAAGGAATTGGGCCCTTATTCTGGGGTCCATGAGGTAGTGGGCTTGGTGGGTCAGAGAGGGTTCTTTTGTGTCCGGGGGGTGGGGGAGGTGGTCTCTTCTTGGAAAGAGTGGAGCTGCCACTAGAGGTTTGAGTGCTTAGAGGGAGGGTTGAAGGTGGGCCTGCAAAATAACAAACAACCTTCTTACAAATACATGTGCATAAACATCAAAGCAGCACTGAAAAATTCACAGTCAGACCCACAGCAAACTGCAGCAAAAGACTAAAATAAAAAAGACAAGCCATGCCAAAACACTGTTTAGATTAAACGACACATTCACCACATTTTTATCCATTTTAGCTGTGGGAATATAAGCAACTTGACAATAGAATGACACACGTACTTATGTTTAAAAAAATAAAGGATTAATCACTCCAGAATTCTAATTTTAGGCATTGGGGTTTTTTTTTAAAAAGCATGAAATCTTAAAATTAAGTAATATTTAGCATGTGGGATTAAAATTACTATTAATTTATACAGAATGAAATAGCTTTCTAGATGTTCTATTACGTGGGGATTTTTTTTCCCCTCCAGAGCATCCCATACAAATTCTGTTAATAAATTTGGGGGAGGAGGGGAATGAAATCAATCTACCTACAAATTTTCCTTGCATTTTGAAAATAGGGTTGTAAGCTTAATAAGTTTTTCTGTACTTATCTCCCCTTTTTTTTCTGGGGCTTAAATACATCAGAATATGCATTTTTTTGAGCAATGCAAATTGTTGTGTGCAGTGTCTATTAAATAAACATCAGAAAAGCCCTTTCTGAGGCTGAGATTAGATATTGAATGGTTGCATTGCTTGTAAGAGTTTAAGCCGTCACCCCTACACTTAAAACCCTTTACTTCCACCTGCATCAGTGTTGCCACAGGTATTATTCACTACAATGCATGTTTTACAGGATATGGGAACAGATACAGATTAAAAGACAAAATAACCCAGAGGGAAGACAAGAGTTTTCCCTAATCAACTTCACCATTCACCTTCAAAAATGTCTTTGATAAGAGGCTCAAGGAAGCAGGCAGTGCAGGGCACAAACATGCAGTGAGGGGACAACTGTTCAACTCAGCTGCCATTACCACCAGAAGAAATTACTTGTAACACTTATCTAAATTAGTTCTACATTAGGTTAGAACAGCTCTAAGGGTTTTGTTGTTGGAGTTTGGGTTTGTTTTTTGTTTTTCTGGGGTTTTGTTGTTGTTTTGTTTTTAATCTAACCAACAAATAACACTTCACTGCAATGATGATCTTGCAGTATGATTTGCATGCAAGAGAGCCCTACTATTATAGGCTCTGGATAAATGCCAAGAAATCAACATCAAGTTTTAAAGTTTATTTATAACAAGTTTTAAGTTTATCATCACATATTTTTTGTAACACTATAGAATCAACTTGCCTATTTTCAAAAACCTAACTTAATTGGAACAGTATGAGACAAAAATATTCATTTTGTTAAACAGTATGTACCCTAACCTGCACACAGAACTACAGCTGCCTCTCTAAAAATATTTATTACCAGTCTCTATAGGTAGACTGAAAATCACCAAAGTCTGCATTCTTTCCCAAATTACTATACATCATAAAAGTATTAAAATCAGTAAATAATAATATGCTGAAATTCCTTAGGTGAAATAGTAAACATTGAAAAAAGTAACTTCAACTATCCGATAAGCTTGTATACATTTGCCAGGTATTTTCTGAAGGTGACCTCCTTCTTCCTTCTTTAACCCAAAGAAAAGATTAATAAAACTGCCCATAATGAGTAAATGATTCAATCTATTTTCTTCCAGATTCAAGCCTGGACGGCCTTTTGCTGCTCAGGAGAATCTCTCAACCACAACCCCAGGAGGTATTTTGGGCCTGGCTTTCCATTAATTGCTTACTCTTGTAAATCAAATTATTTATTTTGCGATTGTTCCTCTCAATTTACTTCCAAGTTCACAAAACCATTAAATGACAAGCAGTTTAGTGCAAATTAATGACTGTTCCCCAACTTGTATCCTTTCTCATTTTAATTTCTTCCATGAGCTTAAAAAAGCAAGCCAATTTGAACCATGCATTGAAATGTTTCTGCCAGCAAAAGTAAAAAACTTCTCATGCTAAGTTCTGACTGACAATCCCCTAGACTTCTGCAAGTTATAAATTCTTTAGGTCGCTTAAATAAATATGAATCAAAGGTTGTTCTATAAATTGTAAATCACAGTATATCTAGGAATGGTAAGGGGGAAAGGAAAATTCAATATCCTGTGTTAACAGAAACATTATTTTTAAAGCACGTAGAAAACATACACAGAATGTCAGTACAGTATTTTTCTCTTGTCCTGACATCTCGAAAAGAAGTTACACACTTCCAAAATGTCTGCAAGAGCGAAAGGCCAACGCTGCAGAGGTTCTGTCCTACCACCACCTAGTGTCCTGCTCTTTGTATTGCACTACACCCTTCCTACTCAACGCTACACGGTCTCCAGCCCTGCCACAAGTGACAAATAGTTCAAACTTGTCTTAAAGGAAAAAAAAGTGGAGGAAACGCATTGAAATAGTATTATGTGCTTATCGGAAAAATAAAACTTCAGACATGAAATAAAATTTGTACTTTTTATTGTCAATAAAATGAAGAATCCTTCTCTATAAAAATAAGATTTAGTAGGATTAAAAACTCTTGAAATGTAGTTATATGGAAATATTTTTTATATTTCACACTAGTAGTATATCTCCAGCCATCACAGAATAATTGAAAAACATTATCAGTTAATAGCTGTCAAAAGTTCACATGGCATACAACAGCTCCAGGGAAAAGGTGTTAAGGTATTAAAAACAGTCCATCTTTTTGAACCCTGAACATTTCTTCCTATATTAATTTTGTGGAAGGAATAAATATGAATTTAGAAGTCACATACTAATGATTAGATGGCTGAAATACAAAATAACCTACTTTGAAATAAACAGAAAATAAAGGAAAACTTAAAAACATCTTTTCAGAAAGAGGTATAAAGTTACATCATGCTTTGAATAAAGCAAATGTGGGAAGAACTGTGGAATCTAAATCAATTTATGGAAACAATTGGTGGAATACTACAAAGATCTGATGATGTATGAAGTGTTGGTAAAATTATTATAAAATACTTTGTATTACATATATATACACGCAAAATCTCAAAAAAATTCTTACATGTTATTTTTAATTATGCAGGACTAGCCAGATATTTCTAAGTAATAATCAGAGCAGTAATTTTTCTCGATCAAAGATATTTTCTAATTCTAACCAGGCAGCAAGCTAATAATTTTTACTCCATAGTCATCTTAATGATGATTTTTCACATTTCATGTAAAGCATTTGCCTCACAAAAAAAAAAAAACCAAAACCACACACAAAAATCTTGACCTAGATTTTTAAAAATTTTGCTTCCATGGGGCTCTCTTTTCTTCAGTTAGCTGGGAGCAGTTGCTTTCAGTAAAGCTGCTGTCATCTTTTATTACTTTTTCTTATTACAAGGATCACACTTTCATGTACAAATAGACCAAATCTCAAATTTATTGTACTAAGGTAAGTAACTGGAAAAGGTCTACAATTAACTACAATTAATTGCCCTTCAGCTTTTGTGCAGTTAGTAGAGTTATCTATTAATTTGTGTACTTGTGGAACCATGCAAAGCTGTTAACATCCACTCAACAAATAGTGGGTTTAGAGTGTAAAAACCTCACATTTGTATTTATTTTTTACCACTTAATGAGAGATATGGAAGAACCAGTATTCCAGTTAATGGCAGAATGGGTACTGCAAAGGAAGGTGTTTATATTAAAAACAGTATTTTCATTAACAAGTGTTGTTGTACTTATTTTCAACATTCTTATGAGTAACATTTCTGCAGTTATTACTAAAAGCCTTCTTCAGTTTGTTTTTCTTCAGCTCATCTATCTTCAGTACTGAAAATAAGGCCATTAATTAAAGAAAAAATTATCACGAACAATCTGAACAAGAAATCTAAGAATATACGTTGATTCAACATTAGCATCTGAAGTATATTTTATAATTAATGCTAAAAAAAAGTCCTGTTTAAAAAAAGAGCCAAGATTTATATTAAAGAATGTTGTATTTTGGGTCGATGCACAAATATAAAAAGACACATGAAATCAACAGTTGTCAGCCTTCCTTTCCTATTATGGTACTAAAAAAAAAAAAACCACAGAGTTTGAGTGGGGTAACTACCTATTATTTAACCAAAATCTACAACACATTTATAAGAAAATTTAAAAAATAAGTCTTTAAGCATATGCAATAGAGCCATACAATCCTGAAAGCATTCAAATCAACAGAAGAAATAGGATAACCTCAAAGGCTGAAGAGGAAAAACGAGATTAAATACCACAGTATATACAATGTTAGAATTCTAGACTAAGAAAACATTTGTAGTTTAAATTAGGGACTCTGGTTAAAAATGGCAGTAGAGACTACCTGTCTAATGCCTGATATGCCATAGTATGATGCAACCATGAAAAAATAAATAGCAGGAAAGAATGTTTTGGTAGAGTACTTCCAGCAGAAACAGCAAAGTTTTGATGCTGTTCCTATATTTCCAGTCAGCTTTATTTAAGAAAGCTGACAGCAAAAGTACAGAGAAGGGACATGCTAACAACTTGGATGATAGGAGAATGACAATACTCTTCTGTCAGAAAAGGTGAAATATGCTTAGGTTGTTTGTAACAAAACAGAAATGGAGTCCTGTATGATTAATCTCCAGATAGTGCCCTGATGCAGATGCTAATGACAGAAAAATCACCAAAGCTATATGATAATGCTGGTACATGAACAAAGTAGTTTAGTGGACTTGAGAAGATTTCCAATTCTGTGAGCAATGCAGTCAGACAACTTCTAGAAGTTACTAGTACATGCAAATAAGCTAATTTGTTTAGAAATTGAGTCTGATCAAGTGAAGAAGGCAGATTTTATGACAATGGTATCTGCAGTATCAGTGGACTGGAACCACAAAGGAAATGCCTTTGGGTTTATGTACCTAACATTAGAGCTGTGAAAGAGACTGTAAAATGTGCAAACTTGTATTGAAGATCCAAACTTAATTTCATTGCATAAAATTGATCCCTAACCTCCGTGTTCATCCCATATGAGAGAAATAGGCAGAACTATTAAAAATCAATTAGCTTTCAGCTAAAATCAAGGAAACCTGGCTTAGATTGCCTAACAGTTCTACAAAACTAGTTAGCAACATTGCCCTCGCACTGGATTTGCAATTAAGGTTGTGCAAAAGTTTATTTAGCTACTGTGCTGAGTCATGCAACTACTGAAATGTTGATTTTTTTTTTTTTTAAAGCTTTTTGTAAAAAAACTGGCAGAAGACCTGCTAGATGTCTGGAGCCATAATGCAGGTGTAAGCTGAAAAGACGAATGGAAAAGATTTTCAGAATATTACAGACTAAAGACTTGAGTGACAACACAAGTTGAACCTGAATAACCTTACATAAACTACTGGAAAAGGCATACAGTGGTTGGCTTATGCAGCTATTGTACTTACTCTGTACTTTTTCTTTACATTCTATTAGGATTAACTAAATCTGTAGCTGAGATAGCAGAAAGTAAGATGTATCCACAAATGAGCTGGTTTAGAGTAGAATACACTAACGTTCCAGCATTTTTAAGAATATTTTGTGAAGTCAAACTGAAAAATCTGGACTTCCATTGTAATGATGTATGGAGAAACTTAAAAAAATCCCCATATACATGTCCTCCAACAATTGTACCTATACGATTTTAATGATGAAACAAACTAATTTTTAGACACCATATCCACTAAAAACATGGGCAAGAGTGGTGTGCATTATGTAAATTGCTCTAAACTTACCTTCTCTCCCCAACACAAAGTTCAGACTTGATGGCTTCAAGTCCACTGTAGCATCTCAGCAAACACCATGGAAACTTGCTACCAAGGAACTTCACTGGCAAATGAAATCAGTTCACAGAGGACTACAGGGAGGTGTTTTTGTTAAAATATACAACATGTTTTGGAAAAGAGTTTTATCTGTATTCACCAAAGGATAAAAGACACGGAATTTTAAAATCCTCTGCCTCCTTCTAAAATATGGATCCCACCATCTATCCACTCCCTACAGACTGTCTCCATGCTCTAGCAGGGTCCCATGGTATCTGCTGGGGCCTCACAGCAGAGCAGGGACAAAGATCAGATTACATTTAGGGGCAGAAGGTAAGCTTAATTACAGATTCAATGCTGCTCTTACTCTTGCTATTTAGGAAACTCAGCACAAAATATAATACTATGCTTTCATACAATCTTAAATAGGTAGAAAGCTTTTCTAACAAAAAAGGATTTGATAAGCTTGTATGTTAAACTTTGATGTAAAGGATATACTCTATTACTACTAATCTCAAAAGAGCGGATAAATTCTAAAGGATTTCTTTTTTTCCCCCTACAGAAATAAAATTATCTCAGACTGTTTCAGAATTAAGATGTGTCACCAGTGTCTTACTGAAGTGGAGAGTCTCTACTAGTTCTTCTTTTAAACAATGTGTTTGAGAGCTGGAAGGGGGGAGGAAATAACAAGGTGCAGCACAGTTTGTAATGAAGCATAAGTGCATCTGCCATGATGTTTCTAGAGTGACTTTTCCACACTAATGAATGTTCTATGCATTTGTCATTTTGTTCCCTTGTCCTTTTGAGTCTGTTAAATTATTCCTGTAACACAGACATGTATTTAATGGAAACTTCTAATACTGATTAAATACTTTACAATATTATTGAATGGAAATCAACCAAAAACCAGCATCACTCACAGACTGTAAAATTCTGGCATGTTTGAAGCAGAGAAGCCTAGTGACTTTAACATAACAGTAGTTCCATTCAACTTCTCTCTCAGACATACACTGTGAATCTGGCATTTTCCACTCTGATGAAGCAGTTAATGTTACATTAGAAGGCAATAACTCTCTGTATGTTGTGATAATATATTATTTTGTTGTAATATAAATATGGATTTCTTTTGCATAATCCTTGACATGAAAACACACAAGAACTCAACGCTTCATTTCTTTCCAAGTAGCTTTGGTGTAGCGTTGATTTACTCGTCTAGGAGTTTGCAGGAACACCTAAGAAAATGCCTGATATTTCTGAAACTTGAATACATACTTAGAAGGAAATAGGCACATAAATATTCCCCTTCCTGCAGAAAAAGACAATTTTTCTGAGTAAGTATATGAGAGCTACACTATATAATGACAAAGAAATAATGTTCATTATAATCCACTGAAAGCTGACAACATACTAAGCAGTGTACAGACAGATACAAGATACAAGCTCCTTAAGCTTCTTAAGGAAATTGAATTCACGATTAGTTTCCAAGTCTTGCAACTTTATGACAAAAAAAAGTTTCCTAGGCCAGGCTGAAGGAACATCTAAGCCAGTATAGTGTGTCTGACAATGGACCATCAGTAGCAGACTGTTAGACAGAGCATGTAAAGAAGATGGGGGAAAGGAAGGAAAAAGTTAGAATTTTGTAATGCCAACAGGAAGGTCAACAAAGTAAAGTTACAAGGAATACAAATGAGTCCCCAATGAAACTGATATAAAGAAACATGGATTATGAAATCGCATGTGAAAAATGCATACCCTGGCAAAATCGCATTGCCTCCTAATGGAAAACAAACCTGTTTAAACAAGAGAGCCAAGGGATTCATCTGAAAGTTGCCAGTACATGACAAAGACTGATGGTGGAACAGTAGTTCTTAAGCACAGCATCTGAACCATGTAAAAACAGACAGCTGATGCCACTCTGTTCTGCCCCTTTTACTGAGAGTATGTCTTCATTATTTTTGAAAACAAAGTTAACTACCAGTTGAGGAAATAAAATATGAAGTTATAGCAGTGATAACAAAAGGGAACGTCCTTCAGCATAACTGCTGAAGTCTTAAACTATACTGCAGCCCTCATCACAACTGAAGTTTTTTCTAACAGAAAAAACACAATTTGGCTATTTCTATATTAAGTAAAAAAAGGGAAACAATTAAGTGTTTTGTTTTTTTTTCCTGAAAAGTGCATTTGCACAAATTATAATAAAGTAACAGGTTTTGTTCCATAAATACTCCTCTAAACTTGAAGTTTATAGCTATCTAGGTCAAAGAACTGCAATCCACTACAGCTGCAAGAGTAAGTTCATATGGATATAAGCTCTCCTCCCTTTCAAGCACTACCAAGAGTGTCACCACTAATACTAAGAAGAAAAAGCATCTTGTCCATTTCAACTAAATGTAGATTGCAAAACTGATTGAACTGTAGCACAAACCTTCCTTATGGATAATTTTACAAGAGCAAAATGGTTGTTTCACTCAGGGAAGAATGGCTGATGTTTAGTTTAGATCTTCACAGCGTAAGTGACTTGTAAACTATCTGGCAATAGGCTTGGTATTTCCTCTGCCTTTACACACCTCTGGCACTCACCAAAATGGAAGAGGAGAGCCTTGATGCACTGAAAGGGAAGGAACTTTAATACCAACCTGCTTAGCATTTCACAGATCATTCTGGTATTTTTCTTTTTGCACACTGACTGCAAGGAGAGGGAGTCTTCTTGCAGCTCCTCTCCTCCAAAGCTTTGTTTCTTCACCCTCTCTGCCAGACACCACACAGCACATCACTGTATAGCACTACATGCCTTCAGACTTTTTCTAAAACACTTGTATTTTTGTGACTGTAAATGCTTAAAAATGCTTCTCCAAAATATGACGAGAATTTCTACATAAAATGAACCAACTCTTATTTAGCAGAGTATTATTTTATTTTTTCACCCATTCATGTACACTGTTATGAGTCCATTACGAAGTGTTGTGTCTCCACCTGAATTTTTTTTTTTTTTAAGTTTTGAACATGTAGTGTACCATATTACCGCATCAAGGCAGTAAGAAAAACATGCTACATCTTGAAACTTTGTAATGCACCTGGTTAAAGGAAGGACAACTGTGGAAAAATTACTGCTTGCAAGCATAGCTTGAAGACAGACTTACCTTTGCCAGCATTTCTCGGAGGAAGAGGAGGAGCGTCTGCAGTTGGAGAAGTGGGTGAATCTGTGCTTGTAGAAGCAAAAATTTGATTGGTAAAAGCTCCATAGGAGAGTCTTTGCTTGTCTCTAGGAGTGCTAAATGCAGGATGAGTCATTTTGTCTTGGGGAGAAATGCTTGAAGAGTGACAAAAACTTTGGGGTCTTGGAGATCTTTCTTTTTTTATAGGACTAGGCTGTGAATAGAAAAACAAATATATTATATAGCTGTCTAAATACTAATATGTTTGGGAAGAATATGACAGAACCTATTCTAGTGAACATGAGCATAATTTCTTTCTTTATTGGACAAATAAGCCCGCATTCCTCCCTTTCTCAGAGATACAACCTGAAAGATCCTCTCCTCTGTAACCGAAAAATAAAGACTGTAGCATCAACAAATCATGTACACAAAGTCTGATTTATTCTTAAAGCAGTAGAGACACAATAATAATATACTAAATAATATATTAATAAAAGCCTAGTAAAATTTTTAGACTATAAGAGTAATTTTCAGTTCAAATAGCTCTTTACTCAGATCAGTTATCCACAAAGATCAAGTATATTACCCTATTAATGCATATTAAAAATAATGACTTTGACACTTCAGATTTATTTGGTGACTGAACTAGCAATGTATTCAGTAGTATGCCTCTTCTTTTAAACATATATATAATTTCTCTTTGAAGAAACTTTCCACAGCAATTTTTGACTGCTGCATACAGAGCACGATCCATTTCACCGCAGCTCTGGTTCAGGCAGGCTATTGCAATACAGCATTAGTCATCCTCCTGAGGCTCCTTGCACAGATAATCATTTTGTTCTCTACTGTCCTTGAGGATATGTAAATTATTTGGGTTTCTGAATTTTTCAGTCCCAAGTGTCACAGAAAATGAAAAATTGACCACATTTCTTTCTACAGCACCCATATAAAGTACTAGCGGTGTATTCCCATTTATTACAGAAACAGAGCACAGAGTAATTAACTGACTTGCTAAAGTAGGTCACGGAAGCTAAGTTTTCACATGTTTTAGGATGGCAATTATCCTCTGCCCTCAAGTTTTCTCTTCCCATTACTTCTTTTTTTAATCAGGAATAAAGTGCAAAGCACAGTTTTTGAAAAGTAGAGTTAATTGATTCAACAACTAGGTTTTTAATTAATTTATGGAAAAAATAAGAATGTAAGCTTCGGATTTCTTCCAGCTAAAAATGAACAGCCTAGAATTCAGAAGGGAATAAAATGACAAAGTAATCTACATTTACCGATTTACAGTATATTGTATATCTTCTAAAACTTCTGAAACTCAAGGCCATAATAAATAGGTTGACAAAGAATATTCAAAAAGAACTTGGGCTGTCTTTAATACAGGCCTCAAAACTAGATTTTCCCCACCCCAAAAAAATCCGTAAGAAAAAAACTAGGTTAAAGTGAGTCTCTAATTTCCATTCATTTCCACAGAACAGAAATGTTGACAGTTTTTGTGCAAAGCCATATCAGAAATATACACTTACTTTATCATCTAAGTCATCATCACTTTCATCGATTTCTTCCTGCCGAAGATTCCATTCGTACTCTACATGGACGTGTGGGTTTAGCTTTCCTGACTTAGCCTGAGAAAGCTGAAAGAAATGACAACTCTTGTTAAAATATTTGCTGTTCCTTTGGTGTCGATGAAGTTAGTTTTATAACAGCAAGCAATAAACTGAAATATTTAGATGTTTCCAGACATGAAAAAGAAACAATTTCAGGGCAATTGCACAAACATCCTTTATTTATTTGAGGTATAGAAAAACAGCTAAAAGGCAAAAAGGGAAGTTGCCATGTTTGACAAGCACTTGTAAAGACGACATGAAGCACAAAAGCAGAATGCATCTGGAGACCTCCTTTCCAAAACGGAAAGGCAAAACCTATTTAAAAAATCTGGTACATACAACTAAATACCCCTCCAAAATCATGATCCTTGTGCTGGAATAAAAATAAAAGGTATTTATCCTTTATTTAAATATTTCCTACCCTCTCACTGGATAAGGCTAACGTGTTTTACGCGCAAAATTCTTTTACTTTGCCAGCCCAAATAACATATTACCGTTCCTTAAAAATCTACTACTTCAATGATCAGCAAAAAAGAAAACTGCAGTTCATGGTTATTCTGAGGAGATAAATTCTCCTTTTCAATGCTTAGATTTCCCATCATTTTTTATTCGTTCATAACCTTTGAAATGTAGTCTACTTAGTTCATGCAGGGGAGCCTTTAACCATCTTCCCAAAGTAAAATTTGGAAGGAAGAAAGTATTTTCAATCTGTTACATAAGTATTTATGAACCCACTTGAGCTGAAATTGAATTCAACTAGACAGTTAAGACTCCAGCTATGCAACAGAAATTTGCTTAGTACATCTACCATATTGCAAACATCTAGATATTTATTTTGTACTTTTTTGTTGCCCAAGGTGAACAATATGCTCATTCATATCTCCTTTTTACTCTTAACCTTATCACATTGCCACTTCTGAGAAAAATGCAGAAATGATTTTCCTCTTCAAAAATGAAAAAAAAAAGTGTAAATGCTCTATTACAGTTAACTGAAATAATCAGTAATGTATTAGTGGAATTTCGACTACAATAACTAAAGCTATTAACTGCTAGATAAGTTCAGTGATAACATCCCCTTGTTTTTGTTTGTTCTACAACACAGTCAGTTGGTCCACATTAATGGCAGATGTTACTTTATTAAATATATACTGCAAAGAAAAAAGCAATCCATACCAATTGTGTGTTGCACAGCTGATCTGTTTTTCAGCTGACAGAATACTGAATACACTGGAAACGGTACTTACACAGCAGACATGGGAGTAACACAGAAGTCAGTGAGAGTACCACCTTATCAACTATAGCAAAATGTTGACTTGCATTCCCAGAAATATGGAGAATTATTCTGGTTTGTGAAGGACAAGCTCTCCTGATTATGCAATAATTAATATATAACAAGACCTTTCAAATGTCAAAGGAAACGTATTAAGATTACCAGCTGCAGAGAAAATGTAGATATCCTCCTTGGATCATCAAAATGAGGCCAGAAAGTTCTGAGAAATAGACTTAAGCAGCAAGTGACAACTGTTTTGTAAATTCTTCTGGTTTTTGTCTTGAATGTGCATCTGCCACATTACTTAGACTTTTTAATCCCTTTATAGTACTTGAATTCACTTGCCTACTAAATGCATGCTAGTGAGAGGTTAAGAACAAGCTTATTGGTCTGATTCAGAATCTTTATTTCTGGCTAACTGCTTCAGAAGAGTACCTGGGAAAAATCCTTCAACTCTAACACCTTTATTTCTTGAACGCCAATAATTTTCTAGAGTGGCATTGTTAACATCCCTCCTACGTTCTCAAAATTCCAGAAAGTTTTTGCTCTGATCACATTCAGAAGAGGGAAAAAGTCCCACAGTAGCTGGTGTTCTACATTTTTTGATACCCTGACTACCAGACATTACACTTTTGCTTCTTTCTCCTTTGAGGAGGTTTAATTTCAAGTTGTTTCAAATCTCCCCATAGACTTTCACCATCTCTGAACTATCTGTCCCGTTAAATAATCTGGAAAAAGCCAAAGCAGGAAAAATCAAATGAAGATACAGACCTAAAAGGTCTTGGACAGATTTAATATTTCAGGGGGTGTTTTGTACTCCTGATAGAAATATCTCTACGAAGAACTGAGGTGATGAAGCCCAAACTTCTTCAAATGATGCATTAATTCATATTCAAATACGTGACCCTTCAGTATTTAAGGTCTTCAAATATGCTAGTCAAAATAACTAAGTACTTCCAATAGAAGTAAGATCTTTTACTTAAACTGTTACAAAGAAAATGACCGTTGTGTTTTCAAGCTAGAAAATATTCATCTATGGTAGGACCTTCAGATCAGCATACAGCCAGCTGGCAGCAATGCCAAGTTTGAGATGGTAATGATATCTTACATAGATCACATCTTTAAAGAAGTAAACATCACCCCGCTGCCTTCCTTCCCTTTCCCCCTCCCCTGGTTCTTACCAGTTCCTCACACTGGACAGCTTTCACTCGTTTTGCTGTGTCCAGAGCCGTCTCTCCAGCTTGATTTACTACAAAATTAAGAATTAAAAAAAGAGTGATTCTTTGAGATGTCTAAAGAATCAATTCATTAAGTTTCACTATTTTTCGCAGAGTAACTTCTAAAAGTGATCAAAAACGTCTATTTACTCTATAGCAGCTGCAGCTCTTTAAGATTCCACTCTAAGTGCTCATGCATTTCATGTATCATCAGGTTCTTTCTGAACAGCAGCATCTGCTGGGACAGTTCCCAAATCCCTCCTAACCATCCTAGCAGAGAATATAAAGAAATTTAGTCATTTCAATCTCCACTCAACTCCTTTGTATTCATGTAAAACTCTTACATGAACAAGCAGCAAAAAGCAGACAGGATAACATAGCTTAAAAAAAAGAAAACTATTCTGAGATTAAAAAACAAACAAACAAAAAAGGGAAACATTGATCCAAGCATGTTTTACTTTGGTTAATACGTAGCGGTTTGAAGCCTGAATTTGAAGACAGAAGCCCTATTCTAAGATGACATTTGAACAAGAATAATTTTAAAACTTTCTAGCTATTTCGTCTTTATACAGGCTATAAAATGTGCTACGTTTTAAAATAATGCCTGATCAGAAAGAAGATGATATCTGAGCACTCTGGAAGGTCCTCTGGCATAACATCTAATGGGATCCTTCCTAGATGCTCAATAGCGAGTCTCAAGAATCAGAAACATCCTCCACACCCCAACCTTATGTGGACAAACCTTAGGTAAAATTTATTGTTACAGTATAGCAGTAAATGCCATCAAGCTGGAACAGAGTATGCTCCACATCATATCCAGATTGTAAAGCATTTCCGTGATTAGAAACTGAAAACAATCAAACTGAAGTGTCATAAGCAAATATTTCTATGTATAGTATTACATATAGAATGCCAGTCATGAATTCTAGAAAATACAAAGCAGTCATCTAGAAAAGCCTATGAATTTGAAAGAATTAGGATCCCTAGAAGGAGGGCTCCTTATGGAAATACCTGATATGGCTCATGAATTTTAATACGAAAAGGAATGAAAATACAATATTTCTTAACTGAAGTTAACACACAGATAGCTTAAGAGACTACCTAACTTCCAAACTTTCAACCTTTAAGTATAAACCTGATGCTTGCAGGCCTAAAGAAGATATGCAATTCCTATTAAAAAAAAAAAAAAAAAGACCCAAAAAGGTAAGAACACCCTTCTGGCATCTACCTAGGAGTGAGTTCAACAGAAAGACCAATAAACACACTTAAGCTTGTTCAGATAGCTTCTCATTTTCTTAATTAGGGACATATCTGCTAAAAAAGGTCACATCACATTCTTTGACTTATTAGAATGTATTCTAAGGATGTATGAAAAGGCCAAGAAGACCATTGACTTCTGCCACTGAGCTATGAACTTAAAATTTATGCAACAGTTTTTTACTGAGCAGCGGAGGAAAATGATGGTGCTGAGGAAAAAGTGAGAAATAAAAGTTTGTACTCTTCAGTTTGCACCAACTGTTCAGAAAGCTTCCCTCCTATAGCAAGAACTGACAGAATGCAAATGTTTTACAGACGTGCTGATGACACTTAGCTCCTGAGCCTGACAAGCTGGATTCATGAAATACCTTCCTAACTCTCAAAATATGGCAGGCAAAGGAGACCATCTAGTAAACAAGAGATTATCCTAAGTGTGAGCAAACAGTTCAAAGATATTCTATTTTTAATTAAAGTTTTGCTAAGCCATGATGAAAAATGGGCTGATTTAGGTATAAAACTTGCTGTACCTATCTCACACATGTAGATGGTAAACAGAAGAAGAAAGGCAGCTGAGAAAGCTAGTCCCTTCCCTAATCAGCTACAGTGGTGGCAAAGGCATGCTGGGTGAAACCGCAGTGCCAACTGACATTAATATTACAAGAAGAATTAACTGTTGTGTACACAAAGCCCACACACATCTAGAGTGGAATTAATGGGCTAAGGCCAACTGTAGGAGTTTCAATAAGGCCAAATGCTGGGTGCTGCACTTGGGCCACAACAACCCCCAGCAGCGCTACAGGCTTGGGGAGGAGTGGCTGGAGAGCTGCCAGTCAGAGAGGGACCTGGGGGTGTTGATTGACAGCCGGCTGAACATGAGCCAGCAGTGTGCCCAGGTGGCCAAGAAGGCCAATGGCATCCTGGCCTGTATCAGCAATAGCGTGGCCAGCAGGGACAAGGAAGGGATCTTACCCCTGTACTCGGCACTGGTGAGGCCGCACCTTGATTACTGTGTTCAGATTTGGGCCCCTCACTACAAAAAGGACATTGAATTACTCGAGTGTGTCCAGAGAAGGGCAACGAAGCTGGTGAAGGGTCTGGAGCACATGTCGTACGAGGAGCAGCTGAGGGAACTGGGGTTGTTTAGTCTGGAGAAGAGGAGGCTGAGGGGAGACCTCATCGCCCTCTACAGCTACCTGAAAGGAGGGTGCAGAGAGCTGGGGATGAGCCTCTTTAACCAAGTAATAAGCAATAGGACGAGGCAATGGCCTCAAGTTGCGCCAGGGAAGGTTTAGACTAGATATTAGGAAGTATTTCTTTATAGAACGGGTTATTAGGCAGTGGAATGGATTGCCCAGGGAGGTGGTAGAGTCCCCATCCCTGGAGGTGTTTAAGGGTAGAGTCGACATAGCACTTAGGGATATGGTGTAGTTGGGAACTGTCAATGTTAGGTTAATGGTTGGACTGGATGATCTTCAAGGTCTTTTCCAACCTAGACAATTCTGTGATTCTGTGACTCTCTAATGTGAGCAGCCATTTGAAGTATTTTAACATAAAAGTACTACATGAATTTTACAATATAAACAACAAACCTAAATTCCAGGACACTTAAAATGCATCAGAAATACAACTCTGTAGAAAAACTAGGGTTTACCATTAGTGTTTCATATTAGAAAATTTTTGTCACTATTATCTTCTAAGAATTTAAGTTCCATTTCTTAACCGAATGTTTCCTTTAGGCTTTTTGGTGGTAAAGTCTTCATCTTTCTAACACAGTTTCATTCTTCCTTTTAAAAGTTTACTTAACACAGTGAAACATAAATAAAAATTGGTTAAAATAATGGAAAGAAGTTTTAGTAAATCTTTATTTCCTATTTTTAAATAATGAACTTACCTACATCAATAGTTGGCTTCCCCCTCAAAAGCAATTTCAAACACTCAGGCTTATTATACATACTGCAGTAGTGTAGAACCGTATTACCCAATGCTGTTTGCTTATCCAGGTTTCCACTAAACACAAAAGAAAAAACAATCAAGAAAAGTATACTATGCTGTTCTATTCATTTCAGATCTAGCATTCCTATAAATAATAAATGTGTAACTACATTACTGGACAAATATGAAGGAGAAAAATATTCTTATATTAATCATTCCTTTCAAAGAGTTATTTGAAAGCATACTGGAAATTCCTGAGCTCTGGTTGAAAAGGACTGAACATCTATAGATCTACATCTACAGAAACTCAAAGATCTGAACCTAATCCTTTGTAAGCTCACACCAGTTATTTTCCACCTGCCACTTTACTGAAATTTTTTTAACATGCTAAATTAGCCCAATAATAACATTATTTGAAAAATCATTTTGATACAGTTAGAATATGTTAGTAAGTCCCACGCATTCAAGGAACTATGAAGACGGTGGCTGTGAGGATGCACAAAAGAGTCATAAGAAGGAATATACGGATACACACTGAGTTAGGGAAGGGTAAGCTGTGCAAAGGGGTTCACAGGGTTTTTTAAAACTGTGCTTCCTTCAGTTTTCAATTTCTAAAACAGTTTCTCAGAAGAAGTTACTCACATATTGGGATCAATATAATACATTTATAAAAATGAAAACTCTGAAGATGACAGCTTTTCTTCCACTCAGTACTACCCATACTGAACATTAAGTGCAGAGCCCATATGGTTGTAAAGATGCCCTTAAATTTGAGACTGAGACAAAAATACAGGCAGCTGACAGAAACACGTAAAAGATGATAGTTGTCTGAAGCAACTATGAAGCTTCATAAGTAAATATCATTTTAAATAATAATCCAAAATAACAAATCCCTTAATAATGCTCAAAATAATAATAAAACATTTTTCAAATAATGATCTCAAACAGCTTGCAAATATTAGTAGCTTATTTTTTACTTTAATAACACTTCTACAATAGCCAGCACTCAATTTAACATGAGGGAGTAGTGGTAGGATAAAGTAGTCCACATAGCCCAAGAGATGGTGTCAGGAACATGGATTCCAAGTCTGTGTGTTACCAGAAGACCAAACTTTCTCTCTAACATTCCCTATATACAACACTACATAAACCATCAGAGAGGGGAAGGAAAAGAAATAAGTATTTACTGACTGCATTCCAATAGCAGGAGGGAAAAACAAAAAATAAAAAAATCCTCAAGCCTTCCCCCCACCAGCTCAAACAAGTTGTGATGAGTCTTTTGTGTTTCCCCAACTCTCCTCTCATCATCCTGCAAAACCCACCATCTGACACAGCAAGCAACTGTTGCTTCTTTCACTTAATAGCATACTATAGAAGTGGACTGGAACTGATCTCATTTAATCATTACCTATATTGTGAAACACATAAAAAATAATATTGTACCACTACACCATTTGGGGTTTTTAATGTTTTCATTAACATTTTTCACTTCTATGAACACATCTCTTGACAAGAAAGACTAGCTCAGCCAATAAACTAGGTGTTGAAAATTACTAGTTAAGAAGATTATATTATCAATAACTTTAACAGTTTATTAACTATTAGAACACCATTTTCCAAGCCAATCTAGCTTCTCTTCATAATCTTCTGAGAAAGATCCTTGTTTTCTACTCTTACAATTTCTTTGCATGTATCCTGTATTTGGAACGTTTACTTGTCATCCCCCCCCTTTACCTGAACTATTCATTTGCATTGTTTCATATTGTCATGTGTTCTAAATCAATGCTCATTTGTTCTATATTATTTAGTCTGGAGAAAAAGAGGCTCGGAGGAGACCTTACCACTTTCTACAACTACCTGAAAGGAGGTTGTAGCAGGGTGGGTGTCTTGTCTCTTCTCCCAAGTAACAAGAGATAGGTCAAGAGGAAACGGCCTCAAGTTGTGCCAGAGGAGGTTTAGATTGGATATTAGGAAAAAGTTCTTCACTGAAAGGGTTGTCAGGCATTGGAGCACGCTGTCCAGGGAAGTGGTAGAGTCACCATCCCTGGAGTTATTTAGAAGACATGTAGATGTGGTGCTTAGGGACCTGGTTTAGCAGTGGGCTTGGCAGTGTTAGGTTCACGGTTGGACTCGATGATCTTAAAGGTCTTTTCCAACCTAAATGATTCTATGATTCTATGACTGGACATCCTTTCATCCTATTTTTATATAACTGCTTTCCATGTTTTTAATCCACACTCCTCTCTACTCATTAGGAGCACAAAGGTCACTTCAAAAGTATTAAATTATGCTCTTTTGAAACATATTTAAGAAGAACAATTTTAAGTGATGAGCAAACACTGTTTAAAGCACTGCAAGGATAGTTCTGAACATCTACATTTTTCATGCACAATTAAATGAAAAATGAGCAATCCATACCAGTTTTGTACAAGGAAGTCAACCAGATGGAGAGAGGTTTGGTCAGCAGTCCGGACTGCTAAATGAAGTGCTGTTTCACCTGGCTCCTAAACACACGTAAACAGAAGTTAGATTTTTGTGTCTTATTTCTGCAAAGCTTACACTATCAGACCTACCGTGATATATATCACTCTCTTACAACAAGTCTTTCAACAGAAAAATATTATTAGAAAATTATGATGAAAGCATTCTGATCTCTAAAAGACACCACGTGCTTCAAAGAAAATGGCATCACACTTTCTGAGAGTTTTCTCAAAACCAGACCCCCCTTTTTTCCAGATGGATAGAACAATCCTCAGGAACCTTTAACCATTTTAGCTACTAGTAACTAAAAGTGACCCTGTCAAGGAATACCGAGGGAGTTTACAGTACTCATTGCATTATGACACCTTGGCACAGCCACAACACTATTTCCTACAGATTCAGGGAGAAACCCCACAAAAATCATTGTCCTACATACATTAAATCTCTTACAGAATCAGAGAATGGTTGAAGTTGGAAGGGACCTGTGAAGATCACCTGGTCCAACCTCCCTGCCCAAGCAAGGCCACCTTGAGCCAGTCGCCCAGAACCACGTCCAAATGGCTTTTTGAATATCTCTAAGAACAGAGACTCCACAACCTCCCTGGGCAACCTGTGCCAGTGGTCGGTCACTCTCATAATAAAAAAAAGTGTTTCCTGATGTTCAGAGGGAACCTCCTGTGTTTCAGTCTGTGCCCACTGCTTCTGCTCCTGTCACTGGGCACCACTGAAAAGACCCTGGCTCTGTCTTCTTTGCACCCTCCCTTCAAGTATTTATACATATTGATGAGATTCCCATGAGCTTTCTCTCCCCCAGGCTGAACAGTCCCAGATCTCTCAGCATTTCCTCACATGTCAGGTGCTCCAGACTCATTAACATCTTTGTGGCCCTTTGTTGCACTCTCTCCAGTATGTCCAAGTCTCTCTTGCACTGGGGAGCCCAGAACCGGACACAATACTGCAGCTGTGGCCTCACCAGTGCTGAGGGGAAGGACTGCTTCCCTCAACCTGCTGACAATACTTTGTCTAGTGCAGCCTGGGATACCATTGTCAGTCCTTGCCACAAGGGCACAGTGCTGACTCATGTTCAAGTTGGTGTCCACCAGGACCCCCAGCTCTTTTTTCTGCCAAGCTGCTTTCCAGCTGGGGGGTTCCCAGCATATATTGGTGCATGGGGTTGTTCCTCTCCAGATACAGGGATTCTCCTTGTTGAACTTAAACGGAATCATACTTTATTTTCTATACATATAACATATACATTAATGCATTGAAATGAAAATACAAATGCTGTTTAATTCAGTTTGTAAGTTGCATGAGAAATTAATTTAAAAGCAAATTTCATTAACTCCTAATTGATCATAAAGGGCATGTTTAAAAAAGTGTATTACAGTACATAGATTTAGAATTAAAGTCACAACTTTAAAAAAAAAAAAAAGACTTTATTAAACATCAGAGTTTACAGTGGACAATGCTGCTATAAATGTCTTAACTGGAGACTACATTTCAATTGGTGTCCGTACCTTTCTAGGCATCACTGACTGTAATAGTTGAGAAACGCTAAGGAGCTAATTCTGTGGTAACTGTTATGGATGACAAATACAGGGAGCTTAGCTTGTAGTTAGGGAATTTGTAATGTGTTTTCATGACAAGCACTCCATGATATCTCAAGTGCTGAGACTATATTGAATTTATTCCCTCCACTCGATACACATAGGCACTCTGTCCTTTGCCAAGTTAACTATTTTCACAGAACTTGTTGAAAACATTCTCTGAGATCTCTCCACATTGGGTTCAAAACTAATAGGAGAAAACATTGCTGACCAAGTGGTTACGCAGCATCAATTATCTATAAAAACATGTTACATTCTCTTGAGCAACATTTCTACATGGATACTTGAGGTCAATCTGGACTCATTTAAAAAAAACCAAACAACCACCTGTTATTGACTTCAGAAGGAAGATCAAGTATTCAGAACTTTAATTAAAAAAAAAATCTCTCTCCCTAGTTGAAAGAAATTGTACTTCTGTAAATGTTTTATCAGAAGCTGGGAAGGCATCAGATTTACTATTTCCTCATACAGAGACATGTATACAGTGAGTCATGTGTTCCTTCAGCAACTACTTTAAAAGCAGGTATGATACTGTCTGTGGTATCAGGTGCCCCTGGGTTACCATGTCAAACCCTCTCTTTTTGGGCCTTTTCCCAAAAGAAGCATACTGCAGAGCAGGTGCTTTTCAACATACTGTAGTTGCACCTAGAACTATGATATTACTGTTGCACTGTGATATTACTATTGCATTTCACACTCCCTTAGACCAACTGATGACAACAGATACAGTCGTCTTTATGCTCCCCACAAGGATGCCACATTCAGGAAAGGAAGAAAAAAAACTCCACCATTTTCATCTGTTATTTCTCTTGTTTTAGCATCTAAGGTAGCAGCCTCAGGTTCTGGACATTTTACAAATACACATTATTTAAAATACTCTGCTTTGTTTACCTGATAAGCTTACCTGTCCAGGCTCTAACAGTGGCTCCATTAGCTCTACCCCCTCTGCATAGACTTGAATTAGTGCAAGTAAATCCCTGGATTTGACAGCCTCAAGTAATTCACTCAGTTTAGCTGCTGCAGACGTACAAGTCTTCCTAGAGAACTTATGATCTACATATTTAGCAGTGATAAATTCTTTACGTGCAGTCCTGTGGGATGTGAAAATAGAGCTTAGTTTAGAAACTTTTAAAAAATGGGTCAATGATTTAAATTTAAAATCACCTTGCCTAACTCAGAAGCTGAGAAGGGAAGAAGAAAACTATCAGATAAAGATTGTTATTTATTATTATCATGCATGTCTTTCTTGCAAACAAGCCCCAAATAAGGTACATTCAATTTTACCCTGCCTTCTTCTTACATACAAAAGTGAGCCTGACTCTGGGAACTAAGACCAAAGAAAAAACAAAGCCTTAAGTGTGATTTCTCATGGAAACAGTCTACATGCAAAAAACAGGATAAGCATGAAAAATATGCTAAACCCACGATAAAATTAAAAATACTAAGTCAGCTAGAAAACAGCATAATAGGTTAAAAGGTCTTCTGTGGCAAAACCACATCTATTATGTTCTCTGTGCAACTCCTAAACCAGGGAAAGGACGAAAAAGCTTGTCACCACCTCAGGACAGTCAGTACCTGAAGCTAGTGTCAGTTAGTCCAACTGTGTGTTTATCACTTGAGGGTATATTACAAAACTCAACAACATTCAAGATTCAAAATAATGAATCTTGAAACCCAAACTTGGAAGTTTTCTCCACTGAGAAGCTGAGGTAGCTAAAATGTGACTACATGACAAGAGACTGAACTTCTAAGAAACTCCACAGTTGGAGTAAAAAACCCGAATCTTCTGCCATCCTAGCCCTCCTCTGGCTTGGTTACTGTTTAAGACATTTTACATCACATATATATTCCACAGTAAACTTAAAGAATTTAAAGATTCAAAACTTACATATCACTTGATGGACTGGGTTTAGGTGAAGGACTAGGTAAATTCCCTTCCATAATATCATTAAAACTAGTATTTCCTACATTCTTGGCCAGCTGCAATAAGGGAAAAAATGGACATATGAGGGTGGGGTATTTTGGGTCTAACAGCAAGCTAAAAACTGGAGCATTAATGCACATTTTCCATACTATTAATATAAGATGGAACACACAACATTGCAAAATCCTCAGTAAAATTTGATATAAATTAATAGTAACTTTTCAAACAACTCAAGATTTCTGAGAGAGTACTAGTGCTAATGTTAAAACTACACAAAACCCCAGAATTCCCTTCTACCTTCTCTCAATTTTCCCATTCAAAACTTCTGTAACAAGTGTCTTCTCACAGGCCGAGCACAGTTGATGAGATAAGCCTGCTGTAACTGGGGCGCTTTTTTTTTTGGTATTTTTTTCTTCCCCTTTTTAGTAGTCTCACATCAAACTCATTTCATAACTTTAATGTTACAGGGTTTCTTCCATCAAATCAAAAGATTCATCCAACATTTTCCAGTCAAAATTAGTAATGGTCATTCTCACTTGTCAAGTTAAATTAACTTTCATTTTTTTCAATCACATGAGATTTCAGACTGTCCTGATTTAGGGTCAAGATCAGCTAATAACAGGCAACATTCTGATAGCACTAATCACAACAGATGACAATATTCATTCTACAAAACATCAGGAAATGAACATGAGAAGTGACAAATGGTCAAATTATAATACATAATAGTAAAAACCCTCCCATAAGATACATACAAAAATATCAATAAGACATTCTGCAAAACCCATAACTTAAAAAAATTAACTGTAAATTATACACCTGAATGTTTCCCATATACAGGTCAATATTTGACTCAAAAAAAAAAAATCTAAATTAAAGAGATTTACCAAGAGTTCAGACGTTCCTAATTTGTCTAATTCCAAAGACTGGATTCGAGAAATATGGACACCCATTTCTCTGTGTATTCCAGAACACTCAATGCAGGTTAAAATGCCCAAATTAGTTGATAGCCATGTTGGATCTGTAAAATTGAAAACCAAAATATTTAATCAAAGTCCAAGAAAAGGTTTTCAATGGTGGTAAGAAATCCCAATGTATTCTGAAATCATTCCTCATTTAATGTTTTAACAAATGGAAATAAACTAAGAATATTCCATACTTTTCTCCAAATTGCAGTGCAAATTTAACCATAGATTTCTACCAATAGAATTAAGTTTTTCAGATTTAGGGACAGTCCCAAAGGCACTGAATTTAGACTTATAAATCCATACTGAATGACTGTATTTGAATACATTTAGGATTTTGTTTCTCATAGAAAGAAAGTAAGGCTTCTGTTTCCTGTTTTTAAAAGGAACAGAACTCCTAAATTCCACTGCTGGCAACCTCTGAAGTTTTAATCTTTGCTTCTGAAACTTTAAATCATCTTTCTTCATAAAAGATTAACCATAGCATTTTCCAGTATGTAAAACAGTAATATATTGTAGAAAATTTAAGGAACACTGACTAGTCCAGCAAAAAAAAGAATAATTGTTGTCATGGAGGAGATCTGCATGTAATATTCAAATAGATCTTATACTATGAATGCTACAAAAGAAGCAAGACCAGTTTTTAAGGAAAAGAAAAAGCTCCAGACATTATTTTGTATACATACATGGCTTCAGATTAGACTCTTCCTTGATCTTAAATAGTAACTGATAAAGCATTAAGTCAAGAGTTCTAAAGCAGCAAGCTGGGGTGCAGAAGTGAAGCTTAAAACTTCACTAAAAATTAAATTATGAATGAGAACTGTAATCCAAAGTTTCTGTAGAGTTATATGAAATAATTGAATGAACCAATTCCAGGATTTGACATAATTGTATTCACTTTTTATTTTTATCTAGGTATTTCTTACTTGGATCAGTTCTGCATCAGCAAGCATTTTCAAGACACATACTATCTACTCAGTTCCAAATGAATATCACCTTCTTGAAGTGTCTCTTTAGATGTGAAAGCTGTAACAGCTGCCAACTACCACATTGATTCAGTAGTTCTATGACAAGTTGACTCTTTTCAAGCTCTAAGCGACATACAACTGACCTGTAACTGTACTTCTGAAGATATTATCTGATAGGATTCCAACTCTGGGTCCCATTCTTTGCATAAGACTACTTATTCCACCTCTGAATATTTTTGATACTGCAATTCCAGTAGTCTCATGCCAAGATAAAACCACAGAGGAAGATCCTGGCCAGGTCAATTTTTCCACAATCATTGTCTAAGCATTACTCACTTCTACTTAGTAGCATGCACAGGATCAGTGATGCCAAGCAACTTCCATTCAAGTGCAACAAGCATCTAGAGACAGTGCAACAAGAACAGTTCAAACTCCAGAGGGGCTTGAACTGCTGGAAGTAAGCACAGACAACACACAAAAATATTTTAGTGAATTCAACGGAACTAACGTATGAAAGTTATATTTGTTCTTTTAAAAACAGGTTGAAGACTGATCAACACATCACTTAGAAAATTACTTTGCACTCTACAAACACGTCTTTAAAGAAATTACTTTGCTCCCAACAAGAAGTTGATGACATTAACAAATTGAGATACCTGGTGAGCCACAATCACAACAGACTTCATTTCCGGGTAATCTCTGTATGTCATCAATAATGGCTTTTGTCAGATCCTCTAAACTGTTTTCCCCTGTGCTCTGCTCTCCACGGAATGCCATATTTAATGCTTCTTCTTTGCTGTTAGTCAATACTGATATCCATCTAGCACAAGATAAAGACCTTAATGAAGATCTGCATTTGCAAATACAAGTTAATCTATAAACTGTAGAAAGCTTGCCAGGAACAAAATATTAGTGGGAATATGGTGAAGTATTGTCGGGGAGACTGAGTGTGGAAAAATGTGAGACACAGGAAGCAAAGACTTGAGAAAAGGTAAGTAAGAATGAGAAAAGAAAAAAGATAAAAAGTCTTAATTCTAAATTCCCTTTCATGAACATTTTTAAAGCCAAAGCAGTACAGTTCTCAGGTTCCTCAATAAGCAGAAGCTGTGGAAGAGAAAGGGTTCAATTAAGCTCCTGTAAACGTAACTGCTTTAAAAGTAGGTGCCCAAGATCTTCCTGAAGTCTATCCCATTATTAAAGGAGAAAATTATAACCACTGCTTTCTCCAGTGTGCATCTCTCTTCACAGAGGAGACAGAAGGCACATTTTTGAATGTGTTGATGTTTAGTTGCCTTTCAAAATGCAGGTCTCAGTGCACTAATCAGAGCCAGACCATAATGTCCAAATTAATGAAAATTGCCATGGCAACAAATGGGGTAAGGAAGAGAAGATGACAGCAGAGTAATGATATTGATAGCCAACATAAAATTTGAAGAGCAACTGTTGACTGCAACAAATCAAGACTCTTTAATATTTCAGGCACTAGTTTCCAACCCCCCAACCACTCTGCAAGTTTTTGTTTACACAATAATGTTTTAAGTAAAAACAAATAAACCCCTCAGTGGCTGCTGCCCTACATGTGGAAGTAAAGAGGGGAAAGCAGTTACACTAAGGACAAGCACATTGCAGCAACAAGCACGTTGCCTGATTTAGAAAAAGAGCAAGTTAAAAAAAATCATCCCAGGTAGTGATTTCAGATGTTTTAGATCTACTGCAAATACCCATTTTTTTTTTTTTACACACAAATATTTTAAACTGGCAGCACCCTCAATCCATTTCCTGTTTACAATTTCCCAATGTGCTAAAATGGCTACGGTCATCTAAAGCAGAGATAATTTCAGACTGAAATTCATAATTTCTCACTGAAATAATAATGCAAAGATAAACTTTAAAGAATTTCAGAGGGAAATTTATGTACATAATCTTGCAATACAGATTCAGAGCCTGAACTGCTATATAAGCACTGTATATTATGTGCTTCATACACAAAAGTTTTTTAAATTTTTATGGGCAGAGAATAATCTGGGAACTTGTACTTAAAAAAAATACTTTAAAAATTATTGAAAAAAACATCTTAAAAATAAAAGAGAAATTGAAAGATCTGAAAACAAATTTGTTCCGTAGTTTACATGCCGAAAACAATATGTTAACATGAAATCTCTCTCTCTAGTTATATGATAAAGTATAAGAACCCACACTAGATGGCATTCCTCTGCAATTTTTCTGATGGAATCCAATGTTATTAAAAAAATAAGAGGCACCAGTGTTTTGCTTCTAATATTATAGTAATGTTTGGTTAAACACATGGAGTAAAATAATCATTAAACTCAGACAGACAACATCTATTCTGACATTTGTTGACAATTTCTTTCAGGGTTACAATTTGATTAGTTTGTTAAAAAGGCAGAATTTGAATAAAATTCAATTATGCAATAACAATTAAAAAATTATTAGATGCAATTAAAATAAACACAACATGACTGAGCCAGCTGTTAGTGTGACACAGATTTCCATATTACGAGTTCCTAAACTGTAAGAGCAGTAACTTCTTTTGGTTGCGTTTCCTCAGCTAGAAGGAACCCACTGTCCAAAGCTGCATGTCACTGGTGTCCTCTGTGAGACAGCCAGAGCGAGAGGCTCCACAGTAGCAGCTCTTCCCAGGCAGCAGCAGCAAGGCCCATTTAACACAAGCACGATAACAGACACATTCTTAATGACTAGTGCTATCTATGCAGGAAGCTCCCAGTCAGCCACCCGGCCTCCCTGGAAGGCTGTACACTCAAAAATAAACAATTCAAATCATTAAATAGAGTATATTAATTCAATGCCAATAGTTTTTAAAAACTGCCTTATGACTGCTGTTCTTCCTCTTTTTCTTATCTGTACTAGTTTTGGGGGTTTTTGTCCTTCCTTTTTTAAAAAAATGTATTTGCTTTATTTCACAATACCACCAGTGTCAAGCTAACAGTCAAAAAGCTTCTGGTAATACTTTGTAGTGTTCTTTCAAATAATTTAAAAATTACTCAGTCTCACAGAATTGCTTTGTCTTCTATCTAATACAATGAGACAGGTTGTTCAATCTTCTGCTACACTTTTTCTGGATCTCAGTAGTTTCTTAAGATCCTTTAAAGCATTTTTGTTTGCTGGAGAGTCCTAGTTTTGAAAAAACTCATGAGGCTAAACAAAAATCTGGCATCATGGGTGACTTCTGAATCCAATGAAGGAAACAGATGTATTCATTAATCTCAAGTGGACCAGACACTCACTCAGATTCCTCTTAATTTTTCTTCAGTATTTCTAGGCTAATAAAAGCTCCCCTCCTCCCCCCCCCGCAACGAGTCTAATAGTTTTTCTTGGTTTGTAATAAAAAATTATCTCTGTCTCTTCTAACAATCGCTATCACAACATTGTTTACAGGTAAATTCATAAACAAGAATAGTATAATATTTTTCAAATATTCAGAAACAACTTTTTTTGTATGGAAGAAGCAATAGATCTTCCAGTTCAGTCTTCTCAAAGTAAAAAATGCCTGAAGACTGTTGCTAAACACTAGACTGAAGTTAGATGTGTGTTTCTTCATGGCAAAATTTCTGAATCTAGCTTTGTTTATAATCCAGGCATTTCTTACAGAAATGGATATAATCTTGATTTTCAGAAAGAGGGTAGAAAAAAACTAAAAGGTTATGTCTAGAGTGTGTTTGGCCCTATCCACAATTATCAAAATGCATAAAGTATCTATTATATATGTTAAAAAAAGAAATCTGGTTATATTTTAGAGATCTGAGGTTACTTTTCTCATACACATAAATATATACACACACATACATAGACACACTTCAACCCCTCTGCATACATTGTACTTTATCTACTAGAGAAATTAATAATCTGCTGAGAATTTCGAAGGACAGTCAAGCAGTAAAGGTCATCAGACAGCTGGCTGGATAAAAATCAAGAAATGCTCTGGACTAAAGGAAATGTTTGAAGGGAAGCAGTAATAAACCTATAACAGAATGTAGACTTCCATAATTTTTATGTTAAACCATCTGCTTTTTAAAATTATTATTATTTTTAAGTAGTTTGAGGAGCTATTTATGGGAGCAGTTTAAAATGATCATTAGGAAAATTATGCAAGGTCAGTTAAACTAGAGTATAAAGACATGCATCTTGCTTTTTTCTCTAGATATGAGTCTGGAAGGAAAGCGATTTGAAAAATCTATTTATGCATTTATTTTTCAATTGATGCACAAAGGAAAAAAGACAGAGCAGAGGCAGCACTAAAACTGAGTGGACAAAACACAAGATGGAGAAGAAAGGGTCAAGAGAGAAGCACAAATATACAAGTCAAGTGGAAACTGGAACAAGAGTATGATAACTCTAACCAAGGAGCTACATCACATAGTTCTTCCAGAACGCTCTTAAATCAGTAAGGTTGGAAGTCAAAGGGTGCTGTTTGCATAACACCTTAAGATATTAAAGCTATTTAAAACCTGCTCAGTGGCTGCACAAGAAAAACAGAACATTTGGTTATATTGTAGTTTTTCATCAACACATTAACAGTAATTCTGGTTCATGAACTTCAATTAACTACAGATATTGCAAAAATTTTCCTAAAGAAAAAAGAACATAAGTTTCTGTGTGCATCTCAAAGTACATACCATTACTTGGGTCACTTAAGTAATTTTCTGAAACAGAACACTTGTCTGAGTAGCATTACAATACCTTTTTGCTGGTGGATTACAGTGCCAATACAGGCAAAATACAGGCAAGATAGCATCTATTAGTTTGTCTGCATGCATTCCAACACTTGGATGCAATTAATGTCTCTTAGCTAAATGAAGCTTTTTAAACTTGCAGCAATATGAAAATATTCCAGTACAAGTCATTTTCTCAGCCACTGGACTTTAAAGTATGTCCTGGTTTCAGCTGGGACAGAGTTAATTTTCTTCCTAGTAGCTGGTGCAGTGCTGTGGTTTGGATTTAGTATGAGAATAATGTTGATAACACAGGGATGTTTCAGTTGTTGCTGAGCAGTGCTTATCCTAAGTTAAGGATTTTTCAGTTTCCCATGCTCTGCCAGCGAGCAGGTGCACAGGAAGATGGAAGGGAGCACGGCCAGGAGAGCTGACCTGAACTAGCCAAAGGGCTATTCCATACCATAGGACGTCATGCTCAGTTATAAACTGGGGGGAGTTGGCCAGGAGGGGCCAATCGCTGCTCAGGGACTGGCTGGGCACTGGTCAGCGGGTGGTGAGCAATTGCATCACTTGTCTTTCTTGGGTTTTACTTCTCTCTCTTTTTGCTATTTTCCTTTTCATTACTATTATTATTATTACTGTTACATTTTTATTATTGTTATATTTTACTTTATTTCAATTATTAAAGTGTTCTTATTTCAATCCATGAGTTTTACTTTTTTTCCCCTGAGTCTCCTCCACATCCCACGGGGGCAGCGGGAGAAGTGAGCGAGCGGCTGCATGGTGCTTAGTTGCCAGCTGGGGTTAAACTCCAACAAAGTAATAAATCAGACTTTAGTGGTAAACAAATGGGAACTATAGTTCTAATGGGAAACAAAATCAGCTGGGAATTCCAAAACATTCCAACAGGCAGCCAGCTAAACTAAATTTACCGACCTGCCAATCAGAAGAATTAACTTACTAATGTATTCTCCCCCTACCTTGCTCATGTGTTAAGACAAAAAAAAAAAATAAACCTCATCTTTCAAACCAACAAATACAGTAAAAACTAATTTATGGCAGAGGCACAAAAACTTCTGACTCATCAAGTGCTTAGAATTAAGGGTATTTTCTCCTTCACCAGGAAACTTACTGGAATAATTAAGTCCAGAATGAATGCAGTAAGCATGACTAGCAAGTCAGCTTTGCCCTTTAAGAGCCAAGATAAAGCTGGGGAAGACTGTTGAAGGAAATAGCTGCATGACAAAGAACTCTCCAGCCTTCCCACTTCATTCACAATTTCCAACATTGAACTGTCAATGGCATTGCCTCCCAACACTATGAACAACTGAAATACCCTACAAACATTCCCTGCACCTTTAAAATACACATGGAACAAGAGAGTCTTCCATTACAATACAGACATGTAACAAAAGAGCACAATGGTCCTGAGGAATGAGGCAGCCTGGAAGGTTCAGGCTTGCTGCCCTCTTCATTAGTAACTTTATTCCTTGAATTGTCAGGTGATGAGCATCAGATTGTAACGTTCTGCACAACACATGTTTGATGACACTGAGAGCAATATTCAGGAGGGACAAGAAGTGGTACATGGTTCTCAGGAAAGTAAGTTGTTCTGATGTAGCAGGAAGAAAGATTGTTTTAAAGCAAATAAGCTAGTTGGAAACATGCATTAATGAAGCAAATTACTGGATTCTGAAGTACACAAATCTCGAAGAGAACAGCTTTGCTGTTTATTTCTAGGCCTACAGTCGGAGAGATTTATTACCTGTAAATATTTTCCATGTGTTACATGGCAATCTTTTATCTATTTATTATTTTTAATTTAAAGGAAAAGGTAGGATCAGGAAGAAAAGAAGTAACTGCAAAAGAGGGTTGACACAGAAGATTTAAGAAGAATTTTAAAATATTTCATTTGAACCCTAACAACCTGATCGATTATATTATGCCAAACGATTGCACGCAAAGCGTGTGCTGGCAGGGTACAAAATCTAAATAGGTTTTTGGCTGGTTGGGTTGTTTTTTTGTTTTGATTTGTTTTTCATGTTACAAGCTTTTCAAAGAGCCCTGTAGCATGACACAAAATAGTTTACAATTATAGATTCACAAAAGCAGAAAAAACAGACAGTAGGCACTACTTCTGCATTAACTGAGAAAACAATTTCTAGTGTTACATGTGATTTTATACACCTCTATTGGCAAAATAAACTTGAAAAAATGCAAATATTCTTACGCTACGTATTCCTGTTCATCTTCTGCTTGAAAGTGGTATGTTCTGTTATCTGAAATAAATAAATACATCTTTTTATTTGGCACATGATAAATTTTAAAATATCTACATATTTGTTACTAAAACCTATTTGGCAACTAAAGCCTTTAAGAGCAATTGCTCTTAACCAGCAGCAAGAATATTTTATTCACAGCTTTGGAAAGCAGTTTTAAAAAAACTGAGAAAGATGCAATTGTGAATTTTGATTTACACCAAGTGTATGTATTTCAAATGTCTTATGGTTAGAAATATGAAAGAAAAACAAGAATATGAATCAAGTTTTGCCCTTCTGAAGTGAAATCTGAAACATAAGTAGCAGAGAAGCACAAAATTAATTTGTTCCTATTATCTACTTTTCCCTCCGTTTGGCTTAAGAAACTTCTTTTTACTAACAAAAGGATGAAATATGAACTGGGTATTATCCCACACATTCAAAGGTTTCATAGACCAACCTGCAAATATAGAATGTTGGAACTGTTTTTTGTTTAATACTGTATATGTAAAGACTGAAAACAGTAAGTTGACTCACAAACTTCAAAAGTGTTTTTAAAATTTGACTGAATATAAATACCTGCTATACAAGGCCAAAATAGGAAGAAGGGAAGTCACAGGAACTTTAATGCTGAGAATACAAGTCACTACCAATTTTAGACAAACAAAAGCATATTTTAAAAGAAGGATAACAGAGCAAGAGAAATTGGGTGCTCCTTGCCTTCCTCAACCCCCCAAATAGTACTCAAAAAGCAGAACAGACAATGAAGGAAAATCAAGATGAGGCCGATGTTTTTTTCCATTTCCCGGTGGATACAGCTTATGAATGTTCCACTAAGCTGTTAAACGTCTCTCTGAACTCAGGAGAACAGCATATATTCTCCATTTCATGGCTTTTCACAAATGAACAGTATTTGTGTCACACACAAACACAAAAAAGGTTCTTTATTCATTTGTCCATTCAACCCATCTTTAAAATGAGAGGGATCTGAACACTCATAAGGCAATGCAGGTATCTGGATACAGACCTAAATTTTGAACTGTAGCCTTATTTCTACCCAAAGTATCTTATGATGACGTTTTTATAGAAATCCCACATAATGCAACATGGTACTAAAGTTGCTACATACGTGATATTAGATCAAAAGACTTCTTATCTTCAGCATTTGGCTTCACCTGGCAGGTCAATAAATTCAGTTTAGCTGGTTGCCTGTTGGACTAAAAAGAAAATTTATTTTACTTTAAAAATGTCTTGATTTAGGATTGTTTTTCCCTTCTGGGGAGTGGGCATGTATGATATTAATTTAAAGCGTGGGCATGCACACATGTACAGCCTCAAAATGCTTGAGACCAGCATGACTTTGTCTGACTTGGTCTGTCAGAATGGACAGATTGCTAAACCTAAACAAAGTTAAAATCTTCATGGCAACTCTTCCTGAATATTTAAAAATTATGTGCTTCGCAGATATACCATGACAATCCTTATGAGAAAAACTAGTTGAAGCATTCATTGAAAAGTCTGTTCAATATATTTGCCATTTTCTTATCAAACAGTTGATAAATACATTTAAGTATTAAATCAACTGTCATAAGCTATATCAGGTGGGAAACAAAAACTGAAGAAAAATTTTGGAAGGCTAAAGAAGAGTTCACTCACTTCATACAGTCCACGGGAAGTTTTGAAACTAATTTCAAGCCAACCTTTATTCTCATTATCCCACTCTGATTAGCTGAACAATTTAAATTTTTTACAAAATGAATGTGTAGGCATTAAAATGTTTTAAATAGTTAACAGCCTATGTAGGAATAAAACATCTGTAATACAGACATGTATGAGGTAGTCTTTGGTCTTCCAGTACAGTCAACAGCCAGAAGTGAGTTTCTAACAAGGCATCTGACCAAATCTACCCAGACTCCTTTGACTACACTGACCAGTTCTGCAGTGGCTAAGAGAGGAGTCTACAGGGTCTTGCTCTGATGCACTTCAGTTACACTTCATTTTATTCAGATGAATCACATCCCATATCTGAAAGGTATAGTAAAAACAGGTGTACTGCTCTGTTTAACCTGAAGCACTGTTCCCATTAGTGGTCAGTAGCAGACAACTAGGAAAAATTTTAACAGAGCAAGTATAACAATACTTCCATAAATCAGTCTCCCAACTTCTGATAATCCACAGAACTTCAACGGTTGGAAGCAGAAGTGGCTTGTTGTAGTAGCA
Source organism: Strix aluco (assembly GCF_031877795.1). NCBI lineage: Eukaryota > Metazoa > Chordata > Aves > Strigiformes > Strigidae > Strix > Strix aluco. The sequence continues at coordinate 10,160,855 of NC_133931.1, read as the reverse complement.
GATTAACACCAACAGATTCACCAGGAAAGGATTATGTTAATTTATTATTTTACTAAAAAGGTATTAAAAAACACTTACCGTTGCATGTGATATGGTAAGAATTCCATTTTTAACAGTGCACTTTCTTCTTTGCCATACTTTCCTTAACCTACATGAGAACATCAATAACAACAAATTCAGTAACTAGACACCACTTCAGAACACATTAATCTCATTAACATTGTGAGAAGATTAGCCTTGAAAAACAGATGCACTCAAAATTTTACTAAATGCCTCACCAAAAGTAACTTGGAGATTTATGACAGGTCTTAATCACCTTTTAGAGACTTATAAAGACAATAGCTTTCTTTTTAATATGCTTTTTCTTTATGATTGCTTGTCATACTTTTTATATTTAATATATTCAATTCAGATCTGTGTTCAGATTTGAACTGTGAAATTCTTGAGTACTTGTGGTACATGCATTAGGAAAATGTGCCTTAAGCACCCACAGTAGAAAACAATAAAAATCAGTGCATGAACACACTAACAGTTCTCCCTACATATTATGCGCTCCAAGAACATACCCATCACTCTTCTTTAAAAGATAACCTTTCTTCTCACTGCCATATTCCTTATTCCCTTGAAGCTGATGCATACTATATCCTCCTTGCCTGCTCTGTGAATCCTAAGAAAAGGAAAAATACCATTAACACTTCCTGACGTACCCAGTAAGTTCTCCTAATCTTTAAGTCTATTTTACTTTATTTCTCTTCTCTATCACAACTTCACAAATTAATAAAGGTTAAAAAAAAAGAGAGAATTCCTAATGCATGCTTTACATCTATAGGAGAGGTTGCTTTTACATCATGTGATCTTGAACTAACTGCATGTTCAAGATTCAATTACTTCATTAGGCATTTGAAGTATAGTATGGATGCAAATATGCATCTCAAAAGAATGACTTTTTTAAATACAGAAATTTAATATTGCACAATCTTATAATCAAAGAATAAAAGGCTAAGATAAAATTTCAAAAAAGCAACAGACTATAGCATGCATATAGATACAGAAACACACATATATAAACAAACAAAACCAAATGCTAATAATCGCTTTTTTTATCCAATTAAAAATATGTATATAATTCATGAGTTTTAGTGAAAGAAGTCAACTGAAATAACTTTTGGCCTGATCTAGTGAAACAATTAAGTGAAATGGATTAACTTGTCATAAGCACATCAGGAAAAAAAAAAAATCCCCAAAAGTTCATTAAAACATTGACTTACTCTCCTAGACTTCGATCACGAAAGGCAAAAGCAATAGAGGAAAGAGAAAGCAAATAATTTAAAACAAGAATTATTATTTTATTTAAAAAACATGTTCCTCGAACATAAATTTTATAGCCCCCATATCTAACAAAACTATTTTTCCCCTTTCCAGCAACACTACTAGAAAGAAGGCAAGAATTACTTCAGGCACACTGGTGCTTTTTCTCATCAAGTAACGAAGCATCATAACAAAATTCTGTGCAGTCTTGCATATATGATATTGGCTTCAAGAAGCAACTAAGATGACTACAGGATCAAATTTTACTACATCTTCCAGTCTTTATTACACTTAAATTGTCTAAAATGATAGCTATATTGTATCGTCCACCAAAATGGAGATAATTCTGAATTTCCATGAAAAAGATCAGGCCCAAAGTTAACTTTTAATTTTTGCAAATCTATATAAAAAAGGTATAATTAAGGACAAGTTGATACAGTTTTAAATGTAGCTGTGAAACAATTGCCTACAAAACATCTAACAAAATCCCACAAAAAAAATCAGAAGAATGAGCAGTTCAATTACTCCCTTAGCAACAACCTTTTGTCTTTCAACACACAGCTTCTTACAATTACCACAACCTATATATATTGAAGATTTCTCCCTCCTATCTTATTCATGATCCTTACAACTGCTTTTTATTTTGTAACAAATTTGTCAGAGGAGTTTAAAGAGAAGTGCTTTGCTAAAACTGGCAGTTGTGGTGAGAAGCGGTATGAAGGCTGCTATGTGCAATGTGCTGTCGGCAGCGTTACGCCATCACAGTAAGCAGCTAAGCTGTTATAAGTAAATTTCAAACCCCTGTTGGGATTAGGGTCCTACTGGTGTTAGCATAGGAAAGAATGTAACGAGATATAATTCCTGTTCTAAAGAGCATATCAGATGGAGGTTTGGTGAAATGAATGAAAAAAGTGAAGAAATAGTTAACAAAACAGACACAAAACCTGATTCTAAAGACTATATTCAACTTAAAGCTGTTGAAGTTACATTTGTAACAAAAATTAATATATAAAAATAGGGAGTTGAAGCCTGTATTAAAGGCCTGGTTTCCTTTAAAATTAAGCTTCTTCACATACAAGCATTTTTCAACACACAAAATAAATACTTTACTAATAAAATTACAATAGTATCCCTTAAAATATTCTTCCTGAAAGCTTTAAACCATAGTAACTTTACAAAATCAGGTAATCCTTGCACAAAGTACCAGAAACTGCTGTAACTCAATAGCAAGACCGTATAGTGGCAACAAGAGACATTGCCTGGAACAGAGCCACAGTAAATGGTGCTTCCCGTAGCAAAGCTACAGCACTTTGGCACAACCCAGGATTCAAAGATGGTCAGGACTTCCAAGAATCAGTTAATTGCAAAGATTACAGTAATAGTCATTTCACCGATGAAAGGACAGGTATGCCAACAAAATGTGTAAGAGCATTACAGATGTCCATAATGCTACACTAACACCTTGAATACATGCAACAGTAGAACAAGGGCTGCATTATGAGACCTTCAAGGTGCAGGGAACGAGGTTAGCTCACTTTGTACATTAATGTTTTTTCCCAAATGAAAGTATGGGTGCCGAAGAGTAATTTTCCCATACGTATTATTTTAAATTCAAAAAGATCCTAAATGTTTTAATAGATTTAACAGCCATGAAGGAATCTCTTTTATCATCTGTGACAGCAAGTCAGTCTGAGGTGGGTAGAAAGTCTCATTTATCTAATGACAACTCCAAGGAAGTTAAAGGTGGCAGAATTTACAATTTGGACAAGAATCGCTAGTTTCAACTTCCTTTTCTTGCACTGAAGGTCAACGAAACTTAGAACTATATAGAATCAGGGCCTCAATTTTATCGTTTCAAACTGCCAAATTTTTGGTAAGAGTACTTCTGAACCTTTACAAATCCACCAGAGAAAATCCCATTCATTTCACGTTCTTCGATATTTCCATTAATCCATGAATTTTCCAATGGTGAGATTATAATGCACTAATATAAGGGGGAAAATGTATCCTTAACACAACCAACCAGGCCATCTGTCACAGTAATAAAGCCCAGCTTTATGTACTTGAAGATCTGGATATACAAGATGGAAAGCTGACTGCTGAAACTCAGGCCATGTGCCTTCAAGCTTCACTGTCACTTAATTAAGGAGTAATGAATGCTGGCATGCTATTTCAGGATCAAAACACTGAATACCTAAATAACAGAGATACTGTTTTATCAAGCTCCTCAATATCTGCCAGCATCATTACACTCTGACTCATGTAATGTAGCAGAATCACATGAGTGAAAAGTACTCACGTTGATTTTTGTAAGACAGTTTAACCTCAATGTGATCAAATGGTTGTTTTATTCAAAATAGAGGATTCTTTCATTACAGCAGATCTCTCTCTCTCATGATTTGCCTGAATCACAATATTGCTCCTTTTCCTTCTAAGACACAATTTCAATTCTCAAGCCAAACACTTTATTTTTATATTTATAACTTTTTATATAGATGTCATACATATATACAACACATAGTTTTTCAAGAGTCCTAGGATTTGTCAATACTGTAATTAAAGTCAGAAAAGTTGCATAGTTTATTTGGTGATGCCTGTGAAGCTATTATTACAACGTGTATCTAAGTTTCAGAATTTGACTTGCTTAATTTTTATATTTCAAATGAGGTTACTTTCCACTGAAACAGAGTAATTTTACTACAGGTAACCAAAAAACCAAGCACTGTATTTCATTTAGTTATTCTACCTCATAATACTCTGTAAGCAACTTTTGAAACTTGACTTGTACTGTATACAGCCCAATACATGGCACTGAAGAACAACCACCCATTTGTCCTACTTTATTTCTGAAAACTGGCTGTTTACCAAGTATCTTGAACTTCACAACATATGCAGCAGCCAGGAGAGAAGGAGGTATTTTTCTTTGCTTCCCAGATAATCAGCTTGTGGAAGAAAAAGGAATATGAGAAGGGAGCAGATCTTGTTCCTCTGTGTTGGGAATCGGTTGACAAAAACACTTTAGAATTTACAGTTATTCCAAATACCTCTTGAAATCTAATGCTCTTTGTTCAACTTTTGGGGGTGAGGATGAAGAATGAGCATGAGTTACATCCAGAGTGACTTAAATACTAGGGTGATTATAAATGTAACATATATGGGAAGCTCTAAGTATTGCGGAAGAGATCCAGTAGGTCCACATGCACATTGGAGATGGAAGGAAAAAAAAAATACCAAACAGAGCACTGGGAAAGACTGTAGAGTACGAGATAAGGGAAAACTGAATACTAGAAAGAGCTGGCAAGTCTTGCAATAAATTGGGATCTATTCAAAGGTGCTCTGTAGTGCTCCTATTCTCATTTCTGACATCAAAGAAATTCTAAAAACCATGTACAGTGTGATGTAAGGTTGTCTCATCCTTCAGAACGATGGGATTAAAGATGCAGGAAGAGGAACAGCCTTCTGGCCAAGGTTTATCTGCTATATAATGTACATCTACATTATGAAAGCACACGTAGGCAAGTATTTAAAAGAAAAAAAAAAAACACCGCCACACTGTAAGGAATGACTCATCAATCATTCCTTAATTGTCATTCCACCTGAAATAATTTACTAACTTCAAGCCATTTATCTACACACAGTAGCCATAATCACAATGTACTACCTACAAAATTACATGAAAGCCCAGAAAAATACTTACTTGCCCCAGTTACTAAAGTCCTATTTATGAAGAAGTTCCAGAACAATTCCAGGAAAGTAAAGATTAGTAAGCTTCACATCACATAAGAAAGAATAATGAAAAGTACTTTCAAGACTACATTTACTTTTATATATACCGGAGAAATCAGTGCAGCTTTTGTACAAAAAGGTTATGTCTCAAAAGTCTCCTGGAGTTCTCTGATGGAATCAGCAGATACACATGAGAAATCAGACTGACACAGCATACCTGGACTTTCAATGGGCACTTAAGTGTTCCTCATGAAAGGACAAGAATTACACTGCTACAGGACAAGAGGAAAAGTCCTCAGATGAGCTAACAAGTTAAAAGCAGGAAACAAACAAATGAGTTTCACAGAAAGCTGTGCCAGCACATATGGTGTCTAACATTAAAACAATCTGGAAAAGGGTGAACAGTAAACTGTCAACGTTTGCTAGATGTATTAAATTATTCAGGATACCCAAGAAAGGCTGACTGAAGAATTTCTCAAGGATCTCATGATAGTGAGTAACTTGACAATAAATGACAGGTGAAGATCAGCATAAACAAATGCAAAGTGATGCAGAGGAGAAAAATAAGATACTGTGAGTTGACTATTAAGATTCAGAGAGGATGATACGGTTATATAGCTTTACAGCTGATGAAATGTTACACACCACCTCTGCACTAAGAACCGGTCAAAAAGCAAATCAATGTTAAGGTTTATATGGCAAAAGAAAAAAATCAGAAATGATCTAGTGATGCTATCATGAATTCACAAGCACTTCCATCTTCAGTAGGGTATGCAGATCTAAAAGTTCAAAACAAATAAAAGGAAAAAGATCTTCCCACACAACATGTAGCGATGGTGGGAAAGACATAGCTGTAGCAGAAGCTGACAGTTTACACTGCTTCAAAAAGCAACTGCACAAATTCAAAGAGAGGAAATCCACAGGGTGGTGGAGAGACTGCAAAGACAGTCAAACTACTTAATGGGAGGGTATTCTAGAGAAGTATCAGTGTTTATTGCCCTGCATTTTACTCCATCCATGACTGCTGTTGGAAACCTGGCTGACTCAGTATATGTGGTTGCAAATGATATTCTTAGGTATATCATATTCTTATATTAGCAACACTGTCCAATCATATGCAGCAGAATGGCATCTGCCTAACATTTAATTATAACAACAACTCACATTTAATAATAAATATTTAATAAGCTGAGCAGACACCTGGCAAATACTAATGTTTTATCTACCTAAGAGAAAACTGAACAGAAGGTAAGTGATCTTTTACTAAAGGAAAGACACCTCTTTCCCTCCACCCCATCCCAACACTCAGCTTCACCACAGGATATTCAGTATTTCTGACTAGGGCACTATGATATGAAAAAAGACACAATAGTATCTCAGGTAAAAGCTGTGATATATATTATATCCTATCTCCTAGTTCACACAATATTCCAGAACATCTGCAATAGACATTGCTTGTTACCCCTTCACTTCTGATACCAGTGATGATGTATTTTTCTTTTTAACTGCCCTGTCTCAGCCACTGCTATCTGGTTAACATACAAATATTCTTCCTTACAATATAGCATTAGTAAAAGGGGTTTGGGAAGGAGAACAACATCACAAAATACACGTGAGTTAGCAGATGAATAGTAATACAGAAAACCATACGTAAAGGCAAGCCTCCAGTTCTTGTTACTCAGGATGACCTAGGCCAGGAAAATCCCGAACATAATCTGGCTGGAGGATAGCAGGACATAAGAAAGAAGTGTGCATCCCATCCCTTTATATTTTTTCCTCAACACTCATTATCATTGTCAAGGACACAATACTGGGCTAGATGAAGCATTTATCTGATCCATTACAACTGTTCTTATAGTACATTTAAAAAATACAAAATTACACCCAAAAAAGGAATATATTTTCATATATAAAATTTATACAGAAAATTAATCTAAACTATTGTTTGTTGATATATGTAGATGAACATTCTAAATATTAATCTTGTCATAATGTTCAAAGTCCAACTCTTCTGAACTAGTAACTACACAAATTGAACATTAAACAAACTAACTTCTGAATACAGAATTCATAAATTCACATTATCTCCAAGAACAACATGTTTAAATTATTTACCTCTTTCTGATCAAGCTGCAGAGAAGATTTTATCAAATCACGAAGAGCAGTAAGCTGTTTCTTTTCTTCATCTTGTGTCTGCTTTATCTGTGGAAAGAGGTTGTGATTATATGCTCTCTGGATGCAACTTTAACTTATTTTTTTTATGCATTTCAATATACCATTTTACATGTCCTGAAAAACCAGCTCAACTATTCTGTGTTTCTGTAATATTTGAGTTTATTTTCTTGGACTAGTCCATTCTTATGTATTCACCTTCTATGCATATATTACTTGACAAGCTAAAATGAATGTACAACTCCACACGCCCTGTTCTGTTACGCTTTAATGGTTCACTATATCTAATGCAACTAAATTGGTCTCTGAAATATTAATTAAATAGCTCAAATAAGCTTCACAGATGACTTAAGGAATGAAAACACAGTTTAATTTAGCCACTAACTACAATAGCAAACGGGATTATTATAATTCTGATTATAGAATACAAAGGCACTTGGGTGACAAGTGGGCTTTGATTCCACATTATTACTTACTTGCCTTCAATGAACATCACAATTTAATTCATTTAAAAACCATGGTGCTATCATCAAGCAGTTGGGTTTTGAAAAATGAAAGTGGTAGCTAAAATTTTTGCTAATAATGTAATCTGATTCAAAGATGCCCACTTTAAATGAGTTTTATTTTAATGCAACACTAAATCAGTAGTAGAACGAAAGCTACTTTTCCTAATAACTGTAAAACAGAATACAAAGTTTAAGATAGACAGGATGTTTTTTCCTCAGTCTAGCTATACTCAAAGTTTCAAAGAAGAGAGTTTTCATTTGTAGGATACAAATGAAATATACATCCTTGTGGTCATATCTAAAATGTATTCATATAAGCAAAATGTTTTCATTTTTAAACTACTTATAAGTAAACTTACATTATATAAGTCAGCAGCCAACTTTTCGATATATTGTTTAAGTTTATCAGCTGTTTTCAAGCCATCTTGGAAGAAACTATAATGAAAAATACCTGTCATTTATCAGGAATACATATAACTCATAACACAAAGTAGACGGTCTTGTAGAAAAACAGCAAAACCAAAAAAAACTCAAAACCACCCCAAGAAAGCCCCCTTCCTAGTAGTTTTAAAGTACGGTTGTCTTTCAGCAGTGGAGGTATACCATTGTAACTTTAACAAATATCAAATTAGAGAGAATACAGTTTAGCTTATTTTTATCACTGTTAGTCAATGTGTTTCCCCTTAGTAATTTCTAAAAATCTTTTTCCTGTATTTAACTCAAGTAAAAGTTCCTGTATGTTTGCCTCTGTGGTTCTACTGATGACAAGGTCATATCTTACCAGTTTCACCTCAAGGCATTTCAAAGAAAATGACGGCTTTCACAATGGTTTTAAAATTTACATCAAAAACTAAAAAAATATTACATAGAATAAAAAAGAGATTTCTAAAATTACGTTCTAGACTTATGCCTCTGGAACTAAAATTAATTTTGTATGCAACATGCAAGGTTTTCCCTTAGCCTCCTTCTCCATCACTCCCCTGCCCCGCTCACTTTCATACTCTCTGCTGAAAGACTACAGCCTAATAAGATGAAGTCAAAGACATCTGACAGATTATGATTATGATAAAAATTCCTGATGTAGCCAAACCAAAGGAAACAAAGACTTGTTTAAAAAAGAAAATTGTAGCTAAAGCTTAAAAGCATTGCACTTACTTGCATTGTGCATGATAATACTTAATCAGGTTCTGCAGAAGGTCCACACCTTTTTTTGTCTTGATTTCATTAACCTTAATAAGATACTGTATAGACAGTGAAAAACATTTTGATAATCATGCCTCACAACCTTCAGCAGTTTACAATCAATAAAACATCATTTGCTCAATTAATTATCTCTGTGTTTAACCTGGGTGCTGACTACAGTCCACCACAATTAAGCAAAATATAAAAAAAAGTTTATTTGGCCATTCCTAAAAAAAATTCAAACACTCCAAAACATAAAACAAATTCAGAAAAAAGTTTAATCTTTTACAGTTGTCTGAAGAGGTCCCTTTTTTAATGCTACTGCAGTAATTACTGACATATCTAAAAATATAAATACTATGCAACTTAAAGTAATTGCCTCTAAAATGTAGTAAAGACAACTATTAATGTAAAAAGCAGTTTTATGGAACTAACATTTCACTATCATTTATCTCTTTATTAGAAATTTTAGAAGGCTTCAGAAAGCATGCTGGAAGAAAGTTATCAACAAAACTTCCTGAACTTCTCAACCAGAAACCTGAAAAAATAAGAAATATTTCCATAGTATATTTTCAGCCCAAAAACCTTAGCATAATAATCTAAAAGAAAAGGAATAAAACAAAAGGAAGCCTAGTTTTGTACAGAATTGCTGAAATAATAATCTTTATATTGCTGTACTATGTGACATTGAAATCAATTCCTCCCTCCACCCCCATTAAACGGCAAAGTAGATTTCACCACCTTTAAGTAAGGCCCACAGGATACTTTTAAGTTACGGTGTCATAATTAAAACCTGAAAGTTGTTTCTTACCTCACACATCTGTAGCTGAAATAGCCGCCTTTCTTTCTCCATCTCCTCTGCTATCTCAGCTCCTGTTATTTCAGTTCTTATCATCCCATGCTGTTTTGCATGTTCTCTTTTCTCCTTTTCAATTTTTGTACTGAAATTTTAATTAGAAAACATTTTAGATAATTTATTCTACTGTGATGTGATCTAGTATTATTTAGGGAAAAAAAAAATAACCAAGAAATATTAAAGAAACCATTCTGAAGATGAGTTCATCTATGATACCAAATCCTGTATTTTTTTTTTTTAAGTGTCCAGAAGTAATGGAGTCATGAAGCTGTCCTTCCTTCCTTCCTTTCATCATTTAAATCTTTTCTCTAGCCTGTGTGCTACTTGGGGAGGGAAATCTCACCCTTTCTATGTGATGTGCTCCATAGCCTTCATCTCTATACACTGCAGTGTAAAGCATACATATAAGAAACTACAGATTTGGCAGGAAAATGGCAGAATAACTTAATCAAATATGTTTCATGCTCATAAGGCAGGAATTAAGAAAAACAATAAGGCAGCATATAAAGTTCACCATCTACGCTAAACAACATGACTTCCAGTCATTACATTTTCAGAGAAAGCCAACACTGAAATTTTGAAATAGTGAAATGCAAATATGGAACTAAGAGGCCATCCTGAGACATTAATTAGAGCTTTACAGTGTGACTGTCCTTCCATATCTATTCTGCAGACTAACTGGATACTCTATTTGTAAGCAAACTTAGATTTCCAATAGAGTAAAAAAAATTAAACAGTTTTCTGATTTCTTTTTTAAAAACATAATCTTTCTTTTCTAGAAGCCTTTTTGAGAAAAATAAACACTGAAGCTGTACTTCTGAAAAACAGGTGATAAAGCACTGTGTGCTTATTAGACTGGTACTCCTTGACAGGAAAAAAAAAAAAGCAAAAATTATTATTTAGTTTTGAACTCTGCTTTTCTTCAATTATAGAAAGGCATAATGCTTGCACGTAGAGAAAAAAAGCACTTTTCAGCACCACATCTCTAAAACTGACCTGAAATAATTCTGGGAAACGGGGTTCTCTGAAAAATTTAAGGGACATCTCCCTCTTGGTCTTAATAAGCCTCAGTGAAATTTGCTCACAAGAAAAAAAAACAGTAACAAGACACCAGGCATCCTTCAGTAAACTTTCAAAATTCATATCAGAATCCCACAGATTATTCCATATATTGCGTCTGTATGAGAGCACTTTGTCTCCTAAATTCTGTTTAATGGCATTTGGGTTAAACAGGCTGGCAAAGATATCCTTGATTTTACCTGTAACAATTTGAGAGGCAGAAATAATTTTTTTAAAGGAAAACAGTATGCTGTCTATAAAAAACTATTCAATATTTTTGCAAAATATGCAATATCTGTAAGTACTAAATAACTAAAAAAGAACAAAAAACTAATTCTGCATGTAAATCTGAATGCTCACCTGAGTACGATGATGAAATTTTGGGACAAGAATCCCCTTTTTGCCTTAGATTAATAATAACCTCATTTATAAATGAGTAATAACTTCATTTCCAGTTCAGTTGTTCACAAGGATTTAACATTGTAATGAATTTTGAAGGCAAAATTTACTGTATGTAGGGAAGAAAATTATGCCAATAATAAATGTTTCAGCAGTTCTTAGTGGCCTGACTTTCTTCTTCATTGCTTTTTTCCCCTCCTGGCTAGATATAAATGAATCAAAGCTAATAATAGGATTGAAAAGTGGAATAAATGGATACAAAATATGAATTAGCTCCTGAGAGCTCTTCAATTCTGACAAAGCAACTGCCCAACACTTCCTTGAGAGCATTTTCAAGCATTCCACTCACAGTTCTGCATCTATGATACTACTTGTTTCCAACCTTCTATTTTGATAAATCATTCTTACCCATGGAAGACAGGTCTTATAGAAAGAAAATATCTTTTAAACCACAAATATTTTAGAATTCACATCCACTGCACTAAAATTCTTGCATCTCAAAAACATACAGTTCTGCCATACAACATATAAATCTTGTCATTTTTACTATCTATAGATTTTATAAATATGGTTATAAGAATGTGTAAATGCCATCTGAAATCTCCACAATTTACTTTACAACATTCGTTTTCTAACATTATCATCTTTGCACTAGAAGGAGCATTGGGCAGTCATTTAACTACTTCACAGAGCACTAATTTTCTATTAGTTCAGAAGAAAGATACACAGAAGAGATGCCTTGCTCATATTTACATTTACATCCACAGATACAGTACATAGTTTGGGACCAGGAGGGGAAAGAAAAAAAAAAAAAATTAAAAAGTGGGCAGGAGGGGGAAACGACAGACAGGGATGGATGACAGGGACAGGAAGAAAAATACTTACAATTTGGTTTCATAATCCTTCCAGGCTTTGTCAAAAGGCTTTTTGAGGTCCTTAGGAAACAAAAAATTTGTATGGAACATTTTTAAAATTTTGTCTTTATAGTTATCAAATTATAAATAGCAACAAAAATACTGTTTTCTTTTAAAAATGTTCAGACAGCAGTTGGAAAAAATACTATTTTTGAATCTTGTAAAGTATTGCTTTCCTGCGCGTGTTAAGACAGGCATTTACAATGCAATTCTAAAGAAGCATCACAGTCACGCCAATTTTGAATTTTTTCTTTGGACTACATACAAAATATTAATGGCTGCCAACATAAGAAATAATCTCATGGGTGAATGGAAAACAGTCACAAGACAGGTGAACCTGAAAACATTTCCCTAAATAAAAAGTGAGTTTTCAACACTTACCCCTTTAACACCTTTCAAGTCTCCTTTTAAGAGAGAATCCAAAGTGAAAATAACATTGTGGCTTAAACCTTGGAGCTAAAAAGAAAAATGTTATACTGTTATAATTCAAAAATATTTACTACGACTTTATAAAACTACTGCTAACAAGTCTTTGAACTTCACTAATGAAGTTGCAATCACCTCAAAATTTCTAAATTAATGGTAAATTCAAGTCTGGGAAGAATTAATAAACATTCACTTGCATCAGATATAGAAGCATTATAATTAATCTTTACCTATATAGGGTGATATAAAACCAGAATTTTGAAAACAGCATATAAGCAAAGTTCTGAAAGCACCTCAAGGTGCTAACCTTCTGTTAGGTCCCTTAGAAATCACTGCCAAACCTGGCCGCAAGAACTTGAGCACAGTTCAGATGCCCGTTGTTCTAACGAAGACGCAAAGCAGTGCTACAAAGCATGGTTCTCAAACTTGATGTGCACTATCCTCCGGAAAGCAGGGGGTTTCAGCATGGCAGAGGGGAAGGTGGACCTTTTGAACACAGGTTATTACACAGCTCCTTATCACCTGATAGCTTATCAGCCACCCCTCAAGTTTTGTTCTTTTTAGGCAGTTTGAAGATATGGTAACTGATGGGGCTGGAACACCTCTCCTAAAGTCCAAGAGAGTTGGGGCTGTTCAGCCTGGAGAAGAGAAGGCTCTGGAGAGACATTGTGACCCTTCAACACTTAAAGGGGAAATAAGAAAGAAGGGGACAAACTTTTTAGCATGGCCTGTTGAGATAGAACACGGGGTAAAGATCTTAAACTAAAAGAGGGTGGATTCAGACTAGATATAAGGATGAAAGTTTTAGCAATAAGGGTGGTGAGACACTGAAACAGGTTGCCCAGAGAGGCTGTAGCTGCCCCATCCCTGGGAACATTCAAGGTCAGGTTGGACAGGGCTCTGAGCAACCTGATCTAGTGGAAGGTGTCCCTGCTCACTGTAGAGGGCTTGGACTAGATGACCTTTAAAGGTCCCTTTCAACCCAAACTATTCTGTGATTATTCTTAGTATGAGATGGATTCAAATTCAGAAAACATATGACACACTTGTATCTCCACATTCAAGGTATCTCGACAATTGCTTCATGCGTCAATATTTTATATTCTTCTGAATTCACAAAATCTTATATTCAGAATGTATTCAAAGCAAGATGATGGACAGACAGTAGAACACCTTGAGCTGCAGCTTCTATCAGTAACATGAACACAGAGCAAAGGTTCTTCACAGCTTAAAAGATCAAGATCTGAAAACGGATTTTCTCCTTAATTGCAAAAACATAATTAATGCTCAAATATTGATTCTATATATGAAGCAATAAACCAACGTGATCACTTCTGGTGATTAAAACCCCGAAAGATTTTTTCTTTACCTGGCTTCACTAAAGGATTTTATAGAGGATAGTCTAATCTTTGATTCTATTTAGAGAGCTAGGTTCTCTTTTACTTTCTACTTAGCTTAAACATTTGCACATGACCCCCCCACAATATTATTTCATAACAGAAATAAAAGGAGCCAGGGAATTTGTAGAGGATTATGCTTTTTTGCAATTTGTCCTCTGTTGGCTTTTAATCTCAATACATCACAACTAACAACTCCTTAAGCAATGTCAATTTTGTTGGAGAAGGAAAAGAATTACGAATATTAAGCCAACAAGTGATTAAGGTAATACCTACTTTATCAATACACAGATTAAAGAAAAGCTATTATTGTTTTCATTCTCAACCAATTTAATCAGTTTCCACTTAACAACCTAAACTGAAGTTCATATCTCAAATATGAATTTTAAGAAATAATATTTAAAAGATTTTAATTTCAGCCTAGTACATAAACACAGAACACAAATTTCTGCAATATGGGTGGATATGTCAGGTAGTTATCAGGGCAGGCATAAACAACAATACATTACTGTAGCTTTTTTCATTTTTCCAAGTATATCCGTTAAGGATAACCAATTCAAGCCATTAATACTTGGCTTGAAATTACTGAACAGTAGCCAGTAACTATGTCAGCTAGAAAAAAAACTCAAACTTAAATAGCAGTGTATTACTCCAATACGGTAAGAATTTGGAATCACTTATTACATTGTTGAAGACTTGATAAAACAGTAGCCCAAATGAACTGGAAACACATCTGATAAAGAAAAACTATCTCATATCTAGAGTAAAATGAAGGAAAAAAACCTTAACAGATGGAAACACACACAATAATTTGGGGAGAATGGATGTGAATAGAACATAATTTTCCCAGAAAGATTAGCTGAGTACATTTACAGGAAAGGGAGGTGGGAGAAAAAACAGGCTTTAAACATTTGGAAGAAGCCAAGCACCATGCAAAGTTTAAAACAAAAAAATTTAAAAAAATCAAGTAATTTACAAGTGCTCCAAATGTTCTTCCAAAACGTCATCTAGATCAATTTACAGATATTGACACACTCAGTGTCACATATGCAGGTCTTCATACAGCTTTTTAATGCATTGTTATAATGAATTACTGCATAAAGAATGAAACCTGGAACAGAAAAGGATGTGGAAGTAGTGAAAATCAGAGAAACTGATTCTGGAGGGACACCACGAGATTGCTGAAAACATAGACCAGTGTTGACAATAGGCAATCGCAATGTAATTACCTTTACAAAACGTTACAGAAGTGGTCACTGTGTGTCATTCTTATAAGATAATCTTAACAACAACAACAAAAAAACCCAACTCACTCAGAAATATAAATTCATACTTACAGGTTTTAAGTTTCAGATGTTAGTGATGACATCAACAGTTTATAGTAAAATTTGGATAGCAACTTATTTGCTTTTGTTAAAATAATTAAAGGATATGCTTTTATTCTTGACCTTGCGTGCAGAGCAATCATTTCAAAATGATGGTTTCTGAAAGTTGTATATGTAATACAAGTTGCTGGCTTTATTTCATATTAAGTGATCATAGTAAGTCAAGATCACTTTATAATTCCTTCGTACAGAAAAAAATAGATTATTCTGTACGCTCCTTCTCATGAAATATGCATAATATCACAATTCATAAGAAAATATTTAATGACTCATAATTCACATTAAAACATTTATTAAAAACATATCTAAATTTTTGAAGTATTTTTTTGTTGCCTACTGTGTAGCCCTATTCTTTATTCATCTTCCTGTCTTTAAAGACCATTTATTATTTTGTTGTACTTTTATTAAATAAAGCAGCAACAATCTGCTTTATGGGGAAAAAAAAGCCTACTAGCTTTCCATTCATCCTAATACCTACTGCCATTTTTTTCAATTAATTTTATTAACATAAGCCTCAGCACTGGGGCTTTATCAGTGACATTACATAGTTCTTGTCTCAACTGCTTTTTCAATGGACCTCCACTTCTATTGTGAGATTATAAAAATGTTTTTCTTTCATTGTAATTGTACTAATCAGAACGATGCTTAAGAACAACAGTGGGTCAACAAAGCAAAATTATCTATCTTGGAGAGAAGAAAGGTGAAAAGTAAGTGTTTTTAAAATGCTGAGACATTTGTAGAATAAGGTCATGTCTATTTGAGACTGGTGAATGAAGTAAATTAGAGAATAGCCTATTTTAAACCCTGTCAACAAGAATTCAGATAACTAATGCTTCATAGTCCAGCTGAAATAGTATAAAGTTGTTTTGATTGAGTGTGGCTTCTTAAGTTAAAAGAGCTTTTACCTCTCAATCAGCACTACTTTAAATAAATAAATAGACAGTTCCCCACCCCCTGTTTATGGTTTGAGTTGAAAGAAGATAAAAATTTCTGTCGAAGCTTGCAAGGAATTATGAGGTCCACAGAGCTTGAGTTCTAATCCCAAATTGTCCTCAAACTGCACTTTAGCACACATTTAAAGATACTTATTTTTAATTGTGTGCTAAATTAAGATTTAAGAAGGCCAAAATAACCCAGAATGACAGAAGTCTTCACAGAGGAAAGCAGGTCCCTCACATATCTACTGGTCTTTAAAACTGCCAACACTGAAACAAAGGATGATCCAGGTAATAGGCTGGAACAAAGCTCTTGAAGAAAGCAAGCTTCATTAGGGTAAGTGTGATCATCCTTAAATCAGTAGGTGATGAAGAAGAGGCAAGTCTCAGAAGGCAGAAATAAGCATAAGCATGAGAGGTCAGAAGTGACACCCCATTTTGAGTGTTGTTTGGGCCTGTGCAGTCCGAGATGTTTATAAATCACCCTCAGGAGTGCGGGTGAGAATGTCTACTGATACTATGCTACTCTGAGTAGTAAAGCAAAAGCCGGTTGCATAATAACCTTGTAACACCACTGAGAAAGATAAAAGTCTATGCTGAAAAATGTGAAGTGGTGTGTAAGGAGAAACAAATGCATACAGAATCATGCATATGAACTAAAAATCATCAAGAAAAATGTCTCAAGGAAAAAATATCTTCAAGTTGCAACATAGAATCCCCTTGAAAACATCAAGTTCAATGTTCAGTAATCATAAAGCAATCAGCCTTCAGAAAAGGGAGTAAGAAATATAACCACCTTCATGTTTGTACCCTCTCATTTCAGAAAAGTGTACAATAGTAGTTAGAGAAGATATAGAAAGAATCAAGTTATGGAATAACTAAGACTCAGCTAAAGTAACCGAGAAAGGGAAAGGAAAAATTATAGCTGTCTAAATGCCTGGGAAAAATAGCGAAATTCTTATATTTCTTGTATGATATGAGAAACAGGGAACAATAAAAGAAAGGCTCAGGTTTCAAGGAAATAGAATTGACATTTCAGAGAGCCGTTCATTTTAGCACTCCGGAGAAATCCACCATACTCTGTGTCAAGCACAGCATACATTCAAGAACTCCTTGGACAAATTCATGGAGGTTATACTGACAAGAACTACAAAGCAAAAGATACCGCCTCCAGTTCCAACATCTCTGAGCTGAAGACTGTTTTCATGGCCACAGTACAGAAGTTATCCCCGTATGTTTGCTCTCTTCCTACACTCTTCCCTGAAGATTCACTCTTGGGCAACTGTCAAAACTGGGGTACTGGCTACATAGACCTTTGATGTGACCCAAAGCAGCTGTGCTCATGCTAGGGACTCTAGGAAAGGAAGTAAAACTGCTAATACTTTACACACCAAAAAAACTTGGAGGTAAGCCCAACTATAAGAAAAACATAAAATTGAAGCTACCACTTTCTGAATACAACAGTGGTCAAACCCATGAAACATGATTTCACAAATGTGGCTTCGTCACTTTCAGTGTTGGGAGCTATTTGCTACAACTACACTTTTATTATCCAGCTTTCAGAAGTAAAAGGCCTAAGACAAACTTCAGATCAGACAGACCTTTAAACCACCTTCATAAGCCTAATATTTAAACAAGGGATGCTTTGTATACCACAGGGAAAATGGACTATTAACACCATTTAAAGATGCTGCCCAGTTATTTTTCATCCAAAAAGTGAATTCTCTTTTTGAGGTAGGACAAAACAGCCATAAATAATGGAATTGGATTTTTAACTGGAAAGACTTCAAGTCAGGAAATTATTTAAAATTACATTCGAAGAGATATATATAACACCATCAATCACTTGAGAATGATGCCCAAGTGATGTCTCACATTTGTATTTTTCTTCTTAACTTCCAATTAACAATCAAACACAGCGAGTGTGTAATAACACCCTTTAGAGATAACCTCTGCAAAATTATTCTGTTTTTTTGAAAAAAACTGAAAGCATCTCTAAAATTATCAGGATCATGCAGTTGTTGTATTGTACTTTATTTTGGGAAAACTAAAAAATTAAGAAAGTTTGGAACTCCTCACCAGGTTCTTCAGCAGCGTTGATAATTCTTTAGTAAGCGTGGAAAATTTTACAAAAGCTGTGCCAAGATCTGGATTATCCCGACTTAAAAAATTACTTCCAAATTTATCTAGCACTTGTGCATAGTTTTCTTCATTTTGAACATGATCTGCAAAGAGAAATTAAAAGTCAGAAAGTTTTTCTTGTGGGCTATTTTAAGCTTATGTTTTGCAATATAGTGACAAACCAACCAGGAAACAGTACTTTCAAAAAAGCCACCAGTTAATGCATTTACACTGAAAATTACAATAAATTTAGAATTAAAAGAACTATTTAGCAATAGACATATATATGCTTCTTTTAAATCAGCAACCTGAATTTGTAACATCAATGAAAAAAGCTCTGTAGTTATTAATAAAGTAATAAGATCAATAAAAGGTCAAACAACCTTTTTAAACAACTTTTTTAAAATTGTAATGTAGAACACTTTTAAAGAAAAAAAAAAAGTCAACAGTATCAGATATAAAACTAAAGGAGACCAAGTCTGAATCTGACTGCAAGTTTGAAAATAAGAAACATGTCTTACTGTTAAAGATTCCCTTTTCACCTGCTTTGTAAAACTGAGCTACCCCACTGAATGGAATGTATATTGATACGTAGCCAAAGACTTTTTTCAATATATTTAATAGTAAACTGGACATATAGAGAGATCCAGAACCAAGAAGATGAAATTGAAGACAGTGAAAGTGAGCAAAATCCTTAACTCAAGGATGAAGCAAATTTTGAATTACAGACCACTGTGCCTGAAATGTGTTTCCTGCTTCTATTACTTTCCTATCTGGCATCTACTTGCACATTTTTTTGTTAGTTCCATTTTAGCATCTTCAAATAGAACATTTGCTACTACAGCCCTTTGGGACACACTTTATCACCTCCATCTCTCTTAGAGGAATATTGTTGGTATTAATCAAATCAACATTTCACTTTAATGAGTTTCCTGGTCTTACTGTGTTTCTTTCTGTAAGCCACAAACACAAAACCACAGAGCTATTCCAAGTAGAACAAGTCCTGTGCAATGAAAGGAGGGAAAAGAGAGAACAGTTGCCAATAGGTACCATGTTTTTCCCCAGAAGACCTACAAGTTTTATATTCTTCAAGTTTTCATATTGACTGAGAGCATTTGAATTACAAGGGGGAGGGGGGGGAAACTGAAAAGAAGAAGAAAAAAAAAATATTTTAAAAACGAAGGTAAGTTTCAAACAAGGCTGGTGGATAACGTCCCACAATGCATGAATTCATTTTGACACCAAGAACTGATGAAGAGTTAAACAATAACGCTTCTTAGGCATTACAAGTACTCAAACCAACAGTGCACTAAAGCTCCAACAAAAAGCAATAAAGACAACAAAAAAACCCCCACAACTCCTATTTACCAAAAACAAACCCCACACATCAGACAAGTTACATTCTAAAAATCAGACATTAACACTGAGGTTTTCGAAACGCCAGATATTTAATCATATGTTAATATGGAGTTGTAATTCAAACAGTATGTTTTTAATAAAACTGTTCCAAAAGCATGCGGTTTTAATCAAATAGCTTAGCATTAAAACCAAGGAAACCACTATATAATAATAAAATATGAGTTTTGTTTTGAAGTAAAAGCCGTCACATAAATATACACAGAAGACTTTATCTAAGGAGGAGTTTTGGCTTATGCTAAAGAAGCTGAAACGTACCCAACTGTGCTGAGGGAAAAGGAAGGATAATGGAACAAGGTTGGAAAGAAGTCTGTTAGATCACCGAACCCCTGTCCTTGCCTGTGTGGCACTTCTAACCCCACGGTATTTCCTAGCATTTTGATTTTAAGCACTGTGTGTTTTAATAAGGCATTTTCAAAAATAGTTTTGTAAAGAGACTGAAAAAGAGCTGAAGACGACTGTTTCCTTTATCTATGGAAAGGCAAAAGAAATCACTGGTCAGAAAGAGGAAGCAGGAAGCAGATCATTGTCCTAGAACAATATATAGGAAATCTCAAGAATCCCAGATCACAGATCCCCTAGATCTAGAAATGAGGCTTTGAATAGGAATACTTCTGTAACCACTACACATAATTCAAGTACTGTGCAAGAATAATAGATTTTCAATTTTTACCTAAGTATCAATGTAAATCTTGTAAAAGAAATATTTTCTTTTGAAGAGGTAAGGTAGTTCCCTATTTCACATTAAAGGCACACAGATGAAAAATTAAATCTGCAACACAGCCTGTGCTAAAATGCAACACATGAAAACCAACACGCTCAGAGCAAAGAACATGCTTTAATCTCCCTGTAAATGCCTCATGCAAACACAGAAATTACTTCCTAGTGTCCTAACAGAATCTCCTTTGCATGAAAAAACCTATAATGTGCAAGACGGTGTTTACTTCCTTAGATACAAGTACTGCAGGAAGGACTTAAATAACCCCAGAGAGTGAGACACGAACACTGACAGCAATACATACAAAGGGTAACGTTTGCCTTCTAGAACTGTCTCGTGTCCTCTCAACATCATAAACAAAGCTCAGTACTGTGATGAAAATAGAACAGCTTCCCCAGACAGACATCCTCCTCCTTCAGCAGCTCCCTGAGAGGTGCCAGAATGACGGATGATTGAGGGTGGGCTCTGTACCCACTGACAAAGGCAGCTCTCTTTGACGGGGCTATGGGCAGGGAAAGGGGCCTCAGAAATCATCCCCTCCCCAATGGGATCTGGCAAGGCAGCCAGTACCTGAGCCCATGTTGAGGACCTCACTACAGAATGGCAGATGTAGTATAAAGCAATATACTAGACTAGATTACAGCAGTGAGATTTTCTGATCTGAAAAGCTATTTAGTCTACAGAAGAGGAAGCTAAGGGGAGACCTCATCGCCCTCTACAACTACCTGAAAGGAGGGTGCAGAGAGCTGGGGATGAGTCTCTTTAACCAAGTAATAAGCGACAGGACAAGAGGTAATGGCCTCAAGTTGCACCAGGGAAGGTTTAGACTGGATACTAGGAAGCATTTCTTTACAGAATGGGTTGTTAGGTGTTGGAATGGGCTGCCCAGGGAGGTGGTGAAGTCCCCATCCCTGGAGGTGTTTAAGAGTCGGTTGACATAGTGCTTAGGGATATGGTGAGTTGGGATCTGTCAGTGTTAGGTTAAGGGTTGGACTGGATGGTCTTCAAGGTCTTTTCCAACCTAGATGATTCTATGATTCTATAGGCATATACTCTTCTCCATAATCCACACCTTCAACTCCAAGAAACACTCAGCACAGAATTTACCTTTGTTTTGAGAAAACCCTGGTAGGGCACAGTGCACAGCAGTGTTGTGGCATACCTTACTTCCACGCTATAATGTGTATATTGAGGATTATGTGCTAAGAGGAAATAATACAAACACATCTGGAGATGCAGATCCAAACAAGTGAGGAAGGAATGACAGCCACAGAGGCTTACAGCAGCCTTTTGCCACACAGTACTCACCAGAAGCAGAGCATAACGCTTGCTCAGCACCTAGCACTGCGGAGGCTCAGGCTTAAGGACTCCCGGGGCTGAATCTCACCTTGTTCTGCTGCCCCAGGCAGTCACCTGAAGTTGTCTATGACTAAAGTCGCCTTGTGATAAACTTTTCCCAGGACGAAGAAAATTTAAATCAGATTTCCAAGGCATACAAAGAATTTGTACTCTTTCATTGAAACCTACAACATTAAGTACTATGTTTACTTCCCATTCAAAAGTTACCAGAATTACTGCTTCTGAACCCAGTGAAAATCATGTCGACTTGTGTATATTAAGGAAAATAAAGAACAAATACTGTGAAGAGAGGTTAAAGAAGCACCTTTATAGACTGGAGCTAGAAAACACATCACTAAAATTAAAGTCTTACATTTCCTTTGTCTAAACCCATTTTGTTCAGATATATTACCCTGCAAACACTGAAGAACAACAACAACAACAAAGTTAAATAATTTACAGAAGAAAAATGCACAAACACAACTCCTTCCTATCACTGATTATACTTAAATTATACCCAAAGAAACATAAAGGATGTTTAAATTACTGATAATTACTTCTGCATATCTGGTTAAGTCCAAAAAAAAGAATCATAATTCAGAACCCTGATCAACTTGAAACTATTTTTATGTTGCACTTATAAAACAGCTTTGTTCCACGGGTAGCCAGAGGAAAAAATAACCAAGGTCAGAGCCAAGCTGCATGTATGAATGGAAAAACATACACATGAAAAAAGATTCAGAAAGATTTTAGAAAAAGCAAGAAAGCAGGCAAGGTTAAAAAGGATGGCAAAAAAGTTATTTGAAATAAGAAAGCATCCTTTCTCATTTCATCCTTCACACACCTGAAATCTAATGAAAAAATAATAGGAAAGAAAAAAAGATTTGACCACCATATTCCTATCTGGACTTGATAACAATAATGCCTTCTGGACTGAGATTGCTGAAGGGAAAAGTAATAAAAGCCTCTTTCAAAGACTTCCAGAGCAAGGAACATCTCAGTGAGTCAGCAGGGTTCTCTAGATCATCACAGTATAAGAGCACTGAGAGATAAGACAGCCCAGAAAGGCAGATGACTTCTTTTTACATCTGTGTTCATTGCTGATGTGCTTGAAGAAGTTCTCATGCAGAATTTTCTTTCAACTCTGCTTCAGAGGGTTTATACCTAATCTAAGTGCTAAGAGTAGAATTCGTAACAGCTCACAAAATGAGCAACGGCAAGTCGTTTAGACCCATGTACAGAAAAATAATAGGCAAACTATATAGCTGTAAAGTAAAGCCTCTTATTTATAACAGCCTCAATACTACAGGAAGAATGAGAAGGAAATATAATAGCTATTTTTAATAAGAACTCCAGAGAGAACTGAGAATTCACACATGCACCAGCAGAGCAGTAACGCTGATATATTTCTCATACAATCTGTAGAAACTACAGTGAAGAACAGAATAGGTGGACATGTGGATAAATACAAAATGCTGAACACTGTTTTTATAAAAAGAAATTTTGACTTACCAAAACTCCCCCCTCCAGGGGGTCAACAAGCATATAGGGAGTGGAAATCCACATTAATTGATCTGTTTGGATTTCTGAGAAGGTCTGTCCCTCACCAAAACACTAAAAGGAACTAATCAAACTAAGAGGGATGAACCTCACACAGAGGAAAGGCAGGTCAAAAAGGATATGTAGGGGAAAGGAAAGAATAAAGAGTTAATTTTCTCAGCAGGAGGTCACCAGTGAAGTCCTGTATGAAACAGCGATAAGGCCCAGATCATTTAACAACATACGAGTTAGGAAATAAGATTCATAGCGATAAACTCTGGTTTTTTCCCCATACAATACTATAAATTACTCTGGGAAACAGAAACAAAAACTGCCTCCAAAGGTGAGATAAATCTATCCAAACACAGATTTTTACAATGATACCATATTAGAGCTTGGGGTCTACCCTTCCCCTTACATTCAGCATAGAAAAAGTTACAGCTCAGCTCATCCTAATGTAAATGAAGGAGGAAGTCATACGTATCTCACCCTACAAATCTCTACATAAACCCATTAAATGTGCACAGCATCTATGGCAACAGGCTCACATCTGGGTAGCTCCCAAGTTACATGTGGAATTCCATATTGAATGGCCTGTGCATGAAAGTGTGCATTAGGCAGCATAACACACACGGGAAAACACTCCTAACTTTAAGAAACAATTGCGTAACTAGACATTACAAAGAAAGGTTCTTCAGTTCTATCACCTCGATGTTTAGTGCCAAGCAAAACAAAGCTGGCCATTAGAAATTATTAAGAAACACAGCATGCAATAAAACAGCATAAAAACATTGTCATAGCATGCTTAAACCCAATAATACTGTGTGCAGTTCCTGTTGTCCAAAATTCACTTGCTTTAAAAAGCAAGTTCTCTGCTTTAAAAAATTAAGTCTAAGCTGCCATTTTGGAGAAGGAGTGTAAGAATGATTAAATGTGACGGTTTCTGTAAAAAAATAAACAAAAAAACCCACCCCCAAAAACCCCTAGGGCTGCTGAGTTCGGAAGAGAGATATTGTGGGTGACTGTGGAAACAACTCAATACAGAAAACTATTTCAAGAGATAGAATTGGAAAACACTGTATCAAGTTTGAATTTATCCACCAAAAAGTCCTCTGGCACTACTTTAGCAAGGTTTGACACTTGAAAGCCCCCAACAAACTCTCATGCTCCAGAACATGCAAAAGTCCCTCAATTTCACCTCAAATGAATCATTCTGGCAGGCTGGAGGCCAATGTTTTGAGACATGGACAGGGCCAGTCTCCTCCTCAGGTGTTTAAGGCCTGAAGAGCATGCATGGGACAGCTTTGCAAGGGAGCGTTTAACTAGATTGATGCAAGACTATGAATGATAAAGGTTCACATGAATTTAAATTCCTTAGATAAAATTAATTGTAAAACTCTGTTAAGAAGTATCAAGCATCACGGTATCAGCCCTGATTCAAGCAACTCCTGGCCTTCATATCATTGTGTGCTGAGAAAGTGTTAAAAAGAAAACCTTAAAAAAAAAAATCACTCCATCTTTGCACTGTTTTTCTACTTCCTCAAGCATCTGCTGTTGATCATTGTGGGAGACCATGTGCACTGCTGGTCCAACTCAGTACCTTTGGTCTTGTGTGGATTTTAAGTTTTTATTTCTCCATTGTGCAAATTCTTTTGACTGTATTTGGGAATTATACCAAGGAACTAATGAAAAAGAGCTATTGAAAAATCTACAAGAAAACTAATTGTGCAATCTACTGCTGTTACAATTCAATCCAAATGTTATGGGAAAGCTAGTCAGAACAGATTCTCCATTAAGTTCAAGCACCATTCATGTAAGATAGGCTCCTAGTTCCAGATGCAATCTATCATGCCAGAAATAAACAGCAAGCTAGATAAGAAGGAAGTGGTGAGAAAGAGCTATCAATTTGTATGTCTCACTGGATTTCATAAACAGGACTTTCCCAAACAGTACTTTCAGATAGGGGAAAAAGGGATGGGATCTTTCTAAGGGACTTCCACATTTATGTGCTAGTATGTTTTCATTTCCACAGCAGTAGATCTAAACCTAAATAAAACAAATGGGTGAGGGATGTGCACAAAAAGAAAAAAAGTATTTGGATGACATTTCAGCTGTCCTCCCAAGAGAAGAGAGTCCCTTGCGGTTCATAATTAAGCAATGAAGAGGAACAAACCAGCACACCAGAGGACTAGGGCTTTCTGAAGAATTCTGTATGAGGCATTGAATTGTGTGAATGTCACTGTTCAAATGTTACTTCAGGCAAGAAACAGAACCAAAAAAAACCCCACCACAGTACAACCCAAAAAATCCTAGCTATGACTTTTGGTAGAGTATGAATTGGATTACTGAACTAAAGAGAGAAGAATTTCTATTGCCCCTGAATAATCATTTTTCACCAGTCCAGCTAGAGTTCTCAAAGGAGATTATGAAGCAGGGGAGTCTTACAAAAACATTTCCTACTTTAGCAGCTTAAATATGTTCTCACCTTCTAGCAAACAAATCTGTAAAACAAAATTCCAATTTTGAGTTCTCATTAGAGGCTTTCTTTTGAAATACAAAAATAGTTACCTAATTCTTGCTTGAACTGATAATCAACAATGCGTTTTACAGCTGGTTTTAGTGTTTTACATGAAGTTAAACAGCAATGAAATCCACTTTCATCACTGAAGCATAACAAAATAGCTGGCTTACCAATCCTCTTTGTACAAGCAGGTAAAATGAGTTTTAATTCAGTCACTTTATATTTATTTTTACAAGGTTTCACATGTATAGCACATGCTTTTAGTCTTGCTCTTACTAACCCTAGTTTATCAATTACAGCATGAATTGCCCCTTGTGCACACCTTTTCGCATTATAAAGTAGCCTATCACAACAGCATTCTGAAGAGGGAGCTAGAGTATTTTGGATAGTACTTTCTTTATCCAAAAGAATTCATATAAACTTGTACATTTGATACCAGATTTACTCAAAAAAGAAAAACACAGGGAAGAAAAAAATAAAAACAGCGACCTAATAATCTCTGGTCCTTTTAAAGTGCAGAGGCAGCCAATTAAAACCATTAACCAACCTTCTACTGCTTTTACTCAATGCGACTAGTTCATGATATAGTGTGGCCTACCTACAGGCATTGAAAACAGTATCACTTTTATTACAAGTCTCAAATCAAATGATAGCTAAAATCTCTAGTATCATTTATATATTTCAAAACAGGCAGAACACTTTTCATGTGTTCTGTTTTCATCAGTTTTGAAATTCAGGAAGTAGGTACTTTCAAATGGAAAAGCTGCTTGGAGCATCTGAATACTTTTAAAAGCATAAAACTAAATACACATGTACCAAATACTATTCTCACTTTGTATCAGGCTTCACAGTCTATTGAGAAAACATTAATCATCAGCTGAAGTTATAGAAAAGCTAATTAAAACATGGTGCTAGTAGAGCAATAATATTAGGGATTGGCAGAAAAGAATCTACAATACATTAAAAAACCCACACACTTCCATAAACATGAGTTAATGGGACAGCATACACAAAACACCACAAACTAAGACAACTTAGAAGCGGCTCTGCATAAGGAAAGTATTTGCTAAACTGATTATTATTGCTAGGAAATAGGAATGGGGATTTTCTAAAATCCAGTACTTATATCCACATGGTTATTGGAAGCTCCTCTAACTTACCTGCCTTTGGTACAGTTTTTAGACCTTAAGAGAAACAGAGGTAGAAGCCAGGTATACTTTATAATCTTTTTAAAACCTGATTTGTATATTGATCTGTGTTTGATCATCATTTGTTACTAAACTCAAACTGATTATCAATTCATACTCCAGCCACATACCCTCTCAAAGTTATTACTGTAGCTCCAATAAAACATCAACAGTATCTCCAAACAAGAAAAATAATGATAAATCTCCACTATTTTAGGTAAGAAGGGATATACCTAATTTTTGTTGTGCATGTTATGAGGACAGAGCACGTGTTGAAGAAACAAACACATCTACCTGTAGATATTTCTTTTTATTTATTTATTTATTAAACTTTTTAACAAGTTCTCATTCTTATCTTAGAACTGCAATCCATAAATTCAATGTAGGACACCATCTTGTCACTGTTCTAGTTGAACTGCATGAAATATTATGACAGAAGGAAAATTTACCCATGGGAATTCTCCTAGAGGCCTTTAAGAAGGAGTATGAGGGTAAAAGAATTAAGAGCACATTAATCTGATGTATAATCAGATGCAAAGAAAGAAAACTTTTAAGTGTCAACAATCCTAAACAGATGAGCATTTCTTATGCTATACACTTCAACAAGATAAATTGCAAGACACTTCTCAAACTTGAAATCAAATGCTTAGGTTCTTTTGTAAAATTGGAAACAATGTCTTACCTTGCCCCGAATTATATATTGCTTTCACAGACTTTTTCACCTTCTGTAATGCAGTTCTGTCTTGATCCAATGCCTACAATAACAACAAACAGGCAAACTTTACATATTTATTTAATTGATCAATAGAATACACTATAACATTTAAAAAGAAATTCACAAAATAAGTAGTTTCACAGGCTAGAAAAAACTGCAGATACAACATATTCAGCCTGCAGGAAGGTCTGAGGTCATTCAACCCCTTCAAGATGAATTAAAGAACTGAACTGAAAAATGCTCTGAAGACAGTAGAGCAGTAGTGACAGTGCTAAAAGAACACCATTTTAGTTTTGCAAAGGACAAAGCATTTATTCAAATTGTAATATATTTTGGAAAAAAAAATAGTTAGTAGATGCTTCTACTATAGCCCTATAGTTTCTACTACAACTAAGTTGCTTGTTAACTTCTATGATTTTCCCACAGTAACAGTCTTCCAGCCGTACAGATTATCATACTAACCTCTTGCACCAAACCCAACAACAGAATTTTACAAATACAGAAGATGAAAAGTAGCAAGTGAAAAGGATTAAGATCTAATTTTGTGCAACATAATGTTAAAGGAAATATTTATAATAATACTTAAATGTACATTTTCAGGATTCCATCATTCTGAATTTCAAATTTTCTGCAATAGTTTCAAAATCCAGAAGAAAATGTTATTAAATAATGATGAATTTAGGACTAGATTTTTAGCTTTCTTTTTTAAGCAACAAAATCTTCTCCCTATCCACTCTTAATCTGCTGTAAGAAATCTAATTAACATGAGAAAGAACTTTATGATAAAGCAAAAAATAAAATCAAAGTGAACATTAGTCTAGATCTGTGGAATTAAGAAACGTAAAAGCTACATACAGGTACTGTGCACAGTGATCCAGTTAATTTCACTTAAGTAGGAGTTTTGGATATTCTGCATACTTAACATATTGTACATGGTACCCTGCTACCCATGCGGAACATACATAGAAATATTTAAATCATTTCCTGTATTTTTTTCCCCATTTAGATTGTAGGCAATTTCCCATGACATAAGTCATGTCAGATCAATAATCTCAAGTTTTAATGAAGCTGGTAGCGTTTGCCGTATTATATTCACATTCAAATCACTGAAGATTGGAGAACTTGTACTCAGAATTACTGGCAGGATAGCAGCCCCACTGAGCCTGTTAGCTGGTGTAGACCACGAAGTTAATGTTGCAGAGACCATGCAGTAGCATTATTATCCAAACAGCTTAGAACTTGGAGCTCCTGTGGGTCTGATATCTGAAGACTGGCAGACCAAGGCAGAATGACAGCAACTCCGACAGCAGGGTGTACCTCATCAGAGAGGGTCATCGCCAGCAACACTATGAGTGAAAACTTAGCCAATAAGCAGAGTTTTCAGTGTCAAAGCTGCGATGATTGAAGTATAGTGCACTGGGCATTAAGAAGCTCCAAAAAAAACCACAGCAGGAGCTCCAGGTCGACTTGAGTGTTAAGCACTGGAGATGGTCATATAGGAGGGTACTGCTCCCAGGTAAGTTCAAAATGCTGAGTGTTTCGGCATTTTATTATTATTTTCGGCATTAACATTATAGTTAAACAATACAAGAAAGTCTGTAACAGAAGAAAATGTAGTGTTTCTGTTCTTGAACTGAAAACTATTGTATTTTAAATCACATAACCTGGTAGCTAAAGCTAGAAAGTTTGGAAACACAGAATTTATGTAAGTGCTTTCTAATACTATTTATCTCTAGTTTTCATTCGCAGCAGAATAATCGATTCAGATATTCAGAACTGCAAATATTATTATTTATTTTGCTCCCCAGTAAAATAGTAAGTTTGGCTTGACTTTCTTATTGACAGTTAAAATTTTTAAATTTAATAAAATATAAAGAACTTTGTGTTCCCTTTCAAGACACTGTACAGCAGGTGATACTCTCTAAGATTACTTTGCAAATGCTGTCAAAAGTTTTTGCTTCCACCTGCATGCTATGCCAGACAATAGTTATCATACATTTCTACAGAAGTTCTCTCCATCTTCAATGACCAGAAAAAAATAATGATTCACTTGTCTATTGAGAGTTTGAACACAGGATAGAATAAGAATTTGAAACTAATATTTTGGAAAAAAAAAAAACACCAACAGTTGACATTGATGAGATTCAGAGATAAACTTTGTAGTAAATTCTAATATTGAAGCAAACTGAACACTCAGGAGGAGAAAATAAATACAACTCCAAGAAAGATAGTACTTGTTCCTTAAGATATCAAACTAGAAGACTAAGACAAACAGACTAGAAAAATGTTCCAAATTGGATTTGATATAGAATTAAATTTAATCACTAATATGGGAGCAGGAGGGAAGGAAACATTCATTATTTTAAGAGAGCAATCACTGAGCAGAACAACATACAGAGATGACATCCACCACCTGAAGGAGACAGTGATCTAAGTCAGAATGACATCACAGTCCAATTTTGTATTTTTATATTCACAAATACGATCTTTACATGAACTAGTTCTTCTCAGTCCAAAACTGTAAATAAAACAACTCCACACACACTTACAACCATATACCAGAGCAGACTGAGAGATGAATACCACAGCAGGAACCCAATCCTATGTAGGATTCTAGGTACACAAAAACTGATATCTAGAGGGTTTTGGGTGGTTTGGGATGGGTTTTGGTTTGTTTGTTTATATAACTGCAGGTAATTTATTTCCAAATATATTACATTCCTCTTGAATGTCTTTGGCTAGTAATTTTTAGCTGCACTCTGCTGCAAAGGAAGCTGCACTCAGTGCTCAATTCAATTATTATTCCAGAGTAATGTTACTTTTTAAGTATGTTAAAATAGACAGGAACAGCCTTGCCTTCCCCAGTTAGGTGAAAGCATGCTTTTGCAGTATCAATTAATTTTATTTTCCAGCATTTAGAATACTAAATATTTTTACACTCCATCTTGGAAAACACAAAATCTGACCTTCCAGTAAAAGTGACATACATTTATATTACTGAAAACTACAATGCCTTAGAGAACCATGGAGTCTCAGTGACAACCTCTAGGTATTCAGATGTGCTCCTTCCTACCTTCCTACATACTAAACTGTTCTTCATCATCACCCATTCCTGGAAAATGCTTCTTTCTTCATTTCTGTGATACCATCTCCCAGGGGGCCTTTTTAACTTCCCTGGGAGAATGTTTTCTTACCCTCTTATGCATTCTGAAAAGACAGATAATTTACTAAAGGTACATGCAATACAGATTTGCAACGTCCTTGGCTGAACAAAGCTTTATTCTTGAAAACAGCCATCTTGGAGACAAGCTCTATCTTTATTCAAAATAATGCAAAATCAGTGTTTACAAAAACCCCCGAGACATAGTAGTGAAGAAATGAAGAGACAAACCCCCCACCATATTTAATTTGCTTATATAAAATTAAACAATGAAAGCTCCTCGCTCCTCATACTCAGGAGATTTACTATGCATGACCTCAGACACACTCTCAGCCAAGGTTTTATATTCCAGCAGTCCCTTTTATTGAAGCTTACGCTCAAGAAGAAAACCTCCTGATCATGCAAGATCAGCTCTTCTAGCTAACCAGTTTGGAATCCCCCAGATTTAATTTCTCCCTTCTGCTAAAATTCAGCTACTTTGAACCCACCCTGCAATGTCAATCTAAATGTGAATTTGGCAGATTTTAGTACATCAAAGATAGATAGCAATCCAGAATCTAGCACTTTACACACTGTACAGTAGTATAATTTCTGGTTTAAAATTTAGTAGCTATTAAAGCAGAGCACGACCCAAAAATAGAAATACCCTTTACTGAGAAGAGATCAGGTTCTAGATGGTTGAAGAGAGGCAAAAGCAGTGTCTATCTGTGCGAACAGCAGTGCATGGCTCTGCCTCATCTCGCAGAGACACTGCCGTGTGGGTTATGGGATGTCAACATACACCTTTTCTGCGCCAGTACTGATTTGTGTGTGTCATGCTGGTAAAAGTGTACATGCAGCTACCCAGTGATCTACATCAGTGAAATAATCTACTAGGAGGACTCACCTTCCCTCCACCCCAAAATTAATTTGGTTTTGTTTCCTCAGGTGGACAAGTTTTCCAATTTTTATATTAGTACAAATAGCTGCCAGTAAATGTACACCTTAAGAGGGAGGGTGCTGCGAGAAGTCTTGCCTCTGCATGTGAAATGGTAGCTCTAAGTACAAATTCCTATCAGTGTGCAATGGACTGATGGAAGGTGTTGGAAGCGTGGGAAAAGCAAAACAGCAAAAAAACTGCAAAACCCACATTTCCTTAACACATGGTGCCCAGAACAAACACAGGACGGGATGGAGATCCAGTAATTTGTTTTGCCATGGCACCAAGGAGGAATGTAAAGCGAGGTGGAGGCTGCGTGGTCCCGTTCTTCCGCTTTTCTCAAGAAACATTTGACATGACTATGCAGATTTATCTCCTGCTCTTCCTCTTCTCTCAAGGACTGTTTTGCAGTACTCTGCGGACCTTATCTCTCATTCTTCCTCTTTTCCCACAAAACCAGCGCACACCTTGCGCCAAGGAATGTGCTGTGTGGTTACTCAAGAAACAATGGCTTGACCACAGTCCCACCCACTCACACATACACACTTATATAAATACTACCCCGAGTTTGTATCTAACTTGGAAGGACGATAATCCCATACCAAATCAGAGGGACAGATCGATGGGTTTGTGCTCCTCGCCCCCTCCCCCCAGAAGGGATGCCTTTTGGTAAGATTTGGGCCCTCAGCTACACCAAGTGATCACCCAGGAATTAAATGTATGTGATTGCAACCGGTTTTTGTGTGTAGTGCTATACAGCCAACCTGCAGTTTGTGCATTTGTCATAGGCACTCTCAAAGAATCTGCAGATGTTGCATAAGAATAAACTGTACTATTTGTGAACCTGACTGCTTCTCCTGAATGCAACCAGACCTACAGCATACGGGCTGTTCTTGCATCTGGTGTCAAGCCTATAGTTATGGCCATAATTGGCCTACCTATATAAAAGAAGTCCAGCCGTCCCTAGCCCCTCTAATCTCTAAGGACTGGCTAGAACGCAAGGGGGTTCATCTCTTACCAAATTAATTCATTAATTAATTCTGCAACAGAAGGTGAGCTAAATCCACAGTGCTCAAAAGGAGCCCCTGGTTTTCACGGAGCCAAGGTCACCACAGCAGCTCCTGAGCTGGATCACAGCGCAGCCAACATGAGTGCTCTGGTATGAGGAAGGAGAGACACTCCTTTCTTCAGTAGCACAGAACTGAACTAGTTTGGTGGCTTGAAATTGCGAGCTAGATTCAAAGTAGCTAACTTTTAGCAGAAAGGAAAAATTAAGTCTGGGGTGACTGGGGGATTCCAAACTGAAGCATCAGAATTAGTCTGTTCAAGTCCCAGTTACAATATCCACATAACAAAGTAGAGCAATGGCACCTTACAAAGTTACAGCTGTTCAGCACCACTATCAGTTTTCTTCACAATAAAATCCAAACTTGATCAGATGGATAATAAACACAGACTAGACAGGTTAATAACTTATTACATGCCACTGAAATTGCAACAAGACAAAACGCCATAATTTACCCAGTGAAATATAACCAAAAGAGAAGATGAGACTCAAAATGTTGGTCTCCTGTAGCTTATCCACTCGGAAATGAGCAGGCTATCAAACTCAATTCTGTACATGTTCATACCACCCTTCCCATCCTTCCCTCCCCGCTCAGTCTGTACAGGCCCTACCAGTCACCCGTGTGAAGTCTGTTTCCAATGTCATGTCTACAGGACAAAAATAGGGGAGTGATTAAGAATTTTCTAGAGACACTTAATCACTTTGAGTAAAAGACAGACAGAGACAGGCATACTTTGAACTTGTCCCGAATTACTTCAAAATCCAAAGGGTCCAAATGAGAGAAAGTAAACCAAAAGACACACATCAACAAGCACTTATCATTGTAATAACTGTTGCTAAGATCATGTACTACACCATCATCTACCACCTACTCCCCAAAATGAGACCAATTAAAATATAATATTATTTTTTAAAAAAACATGATTTCCCTGAAAATCGGAAACTTCAAGTGTTTAACCATAAACTAATGAAGAGAGCATCAGTAATCAAATTCAGGAAATACATTTTTCCAGAAAATAACTTTTTTCAGGTAATGCCAAAGCTTAAAAGAGGTCCCATCAGCTGAACTTCCTCACATCTCCTGCTGCCTGTTACATGGCCTGATGCAATGCAACAGCCTCTCTCCAAACCTGCATATGTGAGAAGAATCATCAGCCCTTCAGTGCTGTGTCACATTAAATGAGCAAGTTCATTTTGTAGTCTCTAAAAAGTCTTTGAAAAATAATAGTCACTAAATTATTCTTCAAGTATTACTCAAATGGCAGCACAGTAGATATTGCTTGTAAAATCTCTCTAAAAAGTCCAGTATTACTACATTTTGTTTTGACAATTGATCACTGGATCCCTCTTTGCAACCACACTCCTACCCAGAAACCTTTTTTGCAAAAGCATGAATGCAGATATTAATTGCTACCTACGTGTGATTAATTCTAGATAAAATCAAGTTAGCATCACGTTTTTCCTAATGAACATGGAATGGATATTTGATCTTGTGCATGCTCTGACACATTTGGGAATATTTAACAATATTTTGGGCAGTTCCTCCCTTTAAGTTCTCAGTTGAGTTACAGTAATATTTCTGAGTTTAGCTCATTTTGTGCACAAGGTACATTTAGAGATAACTGAAAAATAAAACTATGAGATTTGTTTCCAGATATGATGACAAAGATCAGATTCATTTTTTAACTTCTGTTGTGTAACAGATGCTGAAGAACCCACAAATAGTGACAACACTTGAAAACATCCAGTGACAGATACAAAATTTTCCCCACAGGCACAGCCTCTAAACCAACTTCCACTGGAGAGAAACTAATCTTGGTGATAAGTATCACAGAATCACAGAATGGGTTGAGTTGGAAGGGGCCTTAAAGATCATCTAGTCCAACCCCCCCTGCCATGGGCAGGGACACCTTCCACTAGACCAGGTTGTTCAAAGCCCCGTCCAACCTGGCCTTGAACACTGCCAGGGAGGGGGCAGCCACAACTTCTCCAGGCACAGTGAGGCATCCTCAACTTCTTTGCACAAATATTCTTACCTTTACAGTGGCAACAGCATACCTTGAACTAGCGATGACTAGTTGAACAGCTATCATTCCCCATATCCAAACTCACTTCGTTATATTAGTCAGCTTTACCACTACTAATTAGAAACCAGACAGCAAAACCAGTGACCAGTTTTCATGTCACTGCAGCACAATTTTACCTATTTCTTACTCCAGCAGCAAACACTAGCATGATTACTGGGATAAAATGTGGTTAAAGCTCAGAAACCAGCAAACCTGTTGCCAGCCCCACAGCTCCTGAAGATACCACTGTACAAGATTCCCAGGTTACACACACAACTTTTGCTAGCATTAAAATAGCACTAGCAAGTGGTTGCACAGAACACACATAGAAGAGTCTTCCTGTATTACAAATGCTTCAGTGCTTAAAAATAAGTACTGTTGCGCTCTACTTTTTAGCAAGTCATGGCACATTCTCAATCTCCCCCCCCCCCCAGCTGATCCTTCTTGTCTACATTAGCAATCTGCTAAGTACTACTTTAAAAGCACAAAGGGAATGATCTTAATCTAAGAAATAGAAACTTGTTCTGTACCTGTGCTGTCACAAACCCCTCCTTACACTTTTGCAAAGTCCAGTGGAAATACATTACTTTGAGTGCAAGTATTGGCTACCAAATACAACCATACAAAATCTTTTTTCCAGCATACAAATACACAGTTCCATAGAAATATTATATAAACAAAATTTTAGTAAATTTATTGGAGATACTTGTTATTTGAAAAACCCAATATTCTATAAAGTGCCATTTTCATTTAACAAAATGTAACCTAGAAAACTTATATGGAAAAGACATAACTAAATACAACTCAAACCAGCCCGAAACAGAACAAGATTATTTATTTTCTAGAACAATCAAAGAATAAATACATCTGAAGACAGCAAATAGTTGAGGTAAAGTCTTCCAAAAGGAGACAAACTGACAAGAAGATGGCATGCAAACAACATAACACAAATGCACTAAATAAACATGCTAGCAGACATAAATTTATTAGAAAGAAATGTGATTCTTAGCAACTTGAATTGGAAAAAAAAGCACTAAAGTCTCTGGAGAATTGCTCCCTCCCTCAATTTGACTGTAAATTTCACTAACAGGAGAGTCCTTCAGTTGCCCAACCACAGTTAAATACCACAAAATATTTTCCTTCCGTGTTAACTCTTCTCTTTCTTTTTCTTTTGAAACCACAAAATATTCTGCAGCATGCTCTGTATTTAGGCTGTTATCCCAGTAAGTCACAGGTATTACCTAGTCAGGGAGGGAAGAAGCACTAGATCAGGACTCATGAGTTATGATTATTACCACCTTCTCAGGCAGCAGAAGTCTTCAAATATTGTACAGAAATTCTGTGAATGTTACAGAAGCTCTAAAGTGACACTCAAGGATAGATAAAGCACACCCTCCCTGAGCCACTGTCAGCCTCACAGTGGTGGTGCAGTTACACAGCACATTTATACCTCCTAGCTCAATAAATTCCAATCGGTATTGTTATTTGTTGATCTCTGGTATCAGCTAGCAGCAGAAATATGGAGGACATCAGAAACATATTCACGGTAGACCAAGCCATTTCAAAACATTGCTACTACTATTACAATCCCTTTTTTCTTTAAAAAATTGCATCATCGGGGGGTGGGGGCGGAGACATGGTCCCTTACTTAACAACAGAAACAACCCATGCTCCTTCTCCTCCTAACCCCTAAAGAAATACTTAGATTCATACATTGATGCATGACCACAGTATTTCATTTCCAAATTATTCCATTCAGAGACAAAAAGCAGATATATTAATGCATTAAAATTGTTTTGTGTAAAAAAAAAAGAAGTAATGAAATGGTGTCTATTTGTTCCAAGCTGCAGATTTCGAGACTTTCATCAGGATAAATAAACAAATAAAAGGGATTTCCATTACATAGACCTTGAAGACTACTACAGCATTCTATGGCACTGCTTACAGCTCCGTTGCATTTTGCCACTGGAGAGTGGTATGATGACAGACTCAATAAGACTTCATCTTCTATCATGTTAAACCTGTAACCACCACCACTTACTCGAAATTCAGAGCTACATTCGAATGACCAGCTAGGAGAATCTACCATCTCATCCTTCTTACACTGTATCATGTAGACTGACACTACAGGATAATAACATGAGGGAGAATAACAACAAATCTAGAAACAGTCTAGAAAGTAAACACATGTTCAATTTTTGTTGGTTTGTTTTAACCGTTTGTTTTGTGTGTTTTCTCTCTGGCAGTGTTCAAGGCCAGGTTGGATGAGGCTTTGAGCAACCTGGTCTAGTGGAAGGTGTCCTTGCCCATGGCAGGGGGGTTAGAAATAACTGATCTTTAAGATCCCTCCCAACCCAAACCATTCTGTGATTCTAAAAGTCAAAAATGGAAATTACAAGTTTTACAATATACAACAGGAGTTGTGTTTCTAATCATTATGATTACTTTGGCTAGAGATGATTTACAAAATGCACAAGAGAAGTTTTGAGTCTCCCCTTACAAAATGGAAAAAAAAAAAATCACAGGAGCGTGATTTAGATGAGTAGCATTAGAGTTAATTTTAAATTTCAATTTCATGTTCTTTAATACAAACATATTCTCTGAACATATTTAATTTAGTGGGGGAGATTACAGAAAAGGAAACACAGTAATGGGAATAGTCAACTCTAATATTTTAATAAAAGCCTCATTTAAGAACCTCTACTTTCTCCTACACTGTCTTTCACTTCTTTTGATCAACATGCAAAAAATAGCACAGATGTACACTAAACAACTAAGATGCACATCCCATCTTCACTGTGGTACAGAAAACCAAGAGACCTCTAAAAGCAATACAGGCTGAAAAAACTCAACCCATAAATGTGTATAACATATTATGTAATGATACATATGCTTTAATTAACAGAATAATTCTACATACAGCTTAAGACCAGAGTGAGATCTGCTTTCTCAATATACAAGTAAAATACAGTGACATGAGAAGGGATTCTAACCTAAAAAGCAAAGACCTATAATCTAAATAGATTCTCTAGGGTTTATTTTGAAGATGCTGGTGCACATTATGACCATTGGCAAACCCGTTAAGTCTAGAAGGGAATTTCTGACTTATGTACTAATGCATAAGCTATAGCAATCAAGGGTGGAAGAAAAGGATATACTAACACCACTGAAATCCTGAAGTGTAAAGGTAAAATTAAATTTGCCCAAACTGTGTATATGACCTGACAAAGTCATTGAGACAACAGAGAAGCTACCACTTTTTCCTTCCATAGGAAGGCCACTTTAAATACAGAGCTGATTTTAAAGGTATTGTTTTAAAACCACAAAGAAATGTGAAAGAATTTGGCAGTAATTTCCAGTATGTTAGGAAACGTATGAGCGCTTTGCAAGCAAACTGCTACTTATTTCAAAGCATTTTTTAACCTAGTATTGTGTTTGGTAAAAATAGTCCTATACTATTTCTCTTTTAAGACTGGATTAGAGAATACACACCCTTAAAGAATATTCTATAAATTTTCTTAACAATATTAAGCTTCAGACATAATTTACAGCCAAGATCCTAAACACAACTAAGTTACACTAGCAACAACTTTCTTTAAAATACTGTCAGATATAAAAATAGCTACACTGCATTCCACTTAGAAAATGCAACTGATTTGTTTGATCACAGATTTAACTGAATATTGTTATAATAAGTAATGCCACATTTATAACACAAGTATACAGTTATACTACTAACTGAACAAATAAATACTCCCTAACAAAAGAGTTAACTGCCAAAAAAACAACCACCCCAATTTTATGACACTGTTCAGTTATATTGTCTAATCATTTTGGGAGGCACTGTGAAGCAGTTCCTGCAAATCAGCAAAAAATAGAAGAGTTTTCAGGAAAGGAAAAGTCTTGGGAACAAACTAGGAGAGAGGTGACTGAGGACCTGGGGCTCCTAAAGTATTCAAATTCCACTGAATCAAAAGCAAAAATTAGACAAAGATAACAACTTCACCATATATGCAGCACCTAAGTAGAAGGCTCAGGTTCAGTGGGGGTAGAGAAAACCGTGCAGTCATCCTCTTCCTCAAACT
This sequence comes from Strix aluco, assembly GCF_031877795.1. Classification (NCBI taxonomy): domain Eukaryota; kingdom Metazoa; phylum Chordata; class Aves; order Strigiformes; family Strigidae; genus Strix; species Strix aluco. Next base: position 10,121,739 of record NC_133931.1, on the reverse strand, counting down.
AGGGCTTAAAACACTTTGGCTAACCCTTGTGTTAGACTCCCAGGCATACTCACACTGAATATCAAATAATTGTGCAACAAACTGTGCCCTATAAAACATTATTTCAGTGCATTTTTGTCAGATAAAACATAGGCTTTGTACATAACTCACAGTGAATCACAGACATAAGAGACCTTAAACACAGCAGTAAGTATTAGCTTCTTGGAAATCATATTCTTGTTCTACTAATGAAAACAGCAGTTTACTCAATAACAGCCAAATTCTAGCAGCAGCTATAGTTTATTTTGCTTGGAGTCAAAAAAAAAAAACCAATCAAACCAACCAACAAACCTTCAGAATGCTCACAGTTTATCACTTCCTTGTGATATTAGATATTGTATGGAAAGTAGGTTTTCAGTCTGTTTACTCTCATCTCCCCCTTTGGAAGAGGCATTCCTATGTCCGTTCTTCAGATAATGACTACTTATTTAAGGAGATTTAAAACACATGGGTCCCTGGACCTTGTCTTCTGCAAGAAGCAGCTAGGAATTTGAAAGTAGAATCAGCTTCAGTAAATCATCAAATGGCATTTCCCACAGGATTAGCTAGAATATAAATTAAAGCACTTGGGGCAAAGTACAGTTTGCGTACACTTCTGCGTACAGTAAGAATCGGAAAACACCAGTGAGAAGGAAAATATTGTTGGGTTTTAGTGAGTTTTTTTTATTTTGTTTTGTGGGTTTTTTGTTTGGGTTTTTTTGTTTGGTTTTTTTTTTTAAAAACAGCAGTCTTGTAGCTGAAGAGGATATATATATCACTTCAAAAGAGTACAGGTTGACAATAGTTTTCTCTAAAATAAGGAATATAATTTATGATTCAGGATCGAGAAAGGAATTTGGGAAAGCTAATGAAAACCAAGACTGCTACCACAGGGTAAGAAGAGTGCATGAACAAAGCTGATCATTATCACGTAGCTTCTCATTCCTGCATAATTCATAACTAGAAAATATAGGTTACACTTAAACATAGGATAAAGCAATGGCATAGTTTAAAACTCACCCAAAAGAGCAGCGATTACATAATAAAGCATATTTAATCGGAAACCAAGTTACTCATATTTTAGTCCAATGATTTTTTAACTACACAATCCCCCCCAGCACAAAATTAAGACTAATACTAAAATCATTGATTTACGGCATTTATCTTAGTTACCTTGGTTCTCAAAAACAATTTATTCATTCCAGCTCACTCTAAAAATTATATTAGCTAATCCTAATGGATGCAGTTAGTGCTTAAATAAAATTAACATATCAACATCAGTCTTAAAGATACTCAAGAAGCTCACACAATTGATGAAGGATTTTACATAAAAACTAGACAGACTGAGATGCTAGAACAATAGCAGATTAATAGGCTGCAGTATTTTAAAATTAAATAAGAGCACAGTAGCTCTCACAAAGCTGCAAAGAAGCAGCTATGAACAGAACATAAATTTCTAAATTTATGCAACATCATACTCTCTTGACAACACTTACTTAGCATGAAAGATACTTTCTTCATTTTTACATTTCTGCAGCTTCTTCACTGTATTTTTTAATAAAAATTTAAAACCTCTAATTTAATTCAGCACAGACATATGAATGAAGATGGATTTTTCTCCTTAGGAAATAACAAACGTTTCACTGTTTCAGGTGTCTACAAGATACAGTAGATGTCTTGTAACATACACTACATGTATGCATATAGTTAAAAGACTCTTTGGAATGCAGAACAAATGTATAGAAAAAATGGTGAGTAATATCATGCAAATTTGGACAGGAAAGATGAAATGGTTACGCAACTGAAAGTTAAAATAGCATCCCACATTCCAGCTGGTATATTATGACCAAACAGGTCAACAGGCATCCCTGCAGGCTTCTGTGGAAAGCCAGAGTTCAGTTGCTCCACAGGACCTGAAAAACGATGGTTTTCCCGTCTCCCTCTGCCAACCACTCATTCCCACTACTTACTTTGTACCAGCACACTCATGTTTAGAAAACCACAAAGTCAAGGAATTGGATCAGATGAAAATTGACTTTTTTGTTCCATTATGGCCAGCACAAACGAGGACAACTATACACATGGTGGTTCCACCCCTGTCAATGGATGCACAAATTTATAACAGATTAAAATTGCCACCTGAGAAGACAGATGATATTTAATATTTCAACTACATTAAGATCTGTTCCATCCCAGCTGCATCACTTGTATTCCACCTACTTTTGATCCATGAAGATACACTTTGAGACAGTAAAACCTGAATCCTTAGAAACCAACCCTGTGAAAAAGCAGCAATATTTATGCGTGTAGGAGTTAAGATTAAATTTTCTCCTTCGCCAGCAGGGGTGACTCAGGCTACAGATTTCCTTTTTTAATCTCATAATCTTTCTCTTGATTTTAAAATAGTTATAACCTTCAGAAACTCAGTCAACTATTTAAACTACAGTAACTAACTGGAGTTCCTTATGCCTTTTCTCATGATCTTCACAAGTGTGTAAACCATTGCTGAAGGACAGACTGAAGTTTTAGCTTTGCAGCTATAGATAATTATTGCACTTGACAATACTAATCAAGCAAAATCTGAAAAGCACTTTATGCAATTTTCCATGTGCTGTATTATTAACTCTCTAATAACTTGGCCTAAATACCGCCTGAGACTTTTACAGGAGTGTTTATCCCCCACACCTCACATTACTCCAAGCAAGCAGCACTTCCTCTCAGTATGCTTCTCACTCAGAGAAAGAGGACATTATTTAGTAAAGGTGAATTTATTCTAAAGGCCAGAAGCTGGCCTTGATTGAGAACTAAGCAGAAAGAAAACACAGAGGTACAACAGAAGTTGTGGGAAACTGACAGTAGCTTTTCCAGAAATACTTTACTTTGAATATCATTTCAGAGAGCAGCCCCTTTCAAAAGTCCCACCTACTCCTCCTTATTACCTGACACAGTAAGTGCAACCCTTCAGATCTCTGCAGATGAGCACATGGCAAGACAGAGGCCAAGCACCCTGCCTGACCTCACAGGCCTATAAAAATCCTAAATAGCAGAGAGCAGTGGCTATCCAACAGCTGAACAGTCTATTCTGACACAAAGGGCAGAGGACTTTAAACAAACCAGCAGGTAGCAAATTGAGACTAAAAAACAAAAAATAGAAGAGCATTGTGCTTTGCACCGCATATGGTAAGCTGTGGAACTCTTTGTGGATCCTAAAACTTTATACACTTTAAAAGAAAAAAAAAAAAAAGGGAAGGTACAAAGTCATGGAAGAGAAATTCAGCATGTCCATTAAATATTTAGCACCTTTGTTCTGCCATACCCTGAGCTGCAAGTTACTGGAGACTGGGAGATCATACTAAAGAAGGTATCCCTACATCTCTGCCCATTTCCTACACTCTTCTCTTGTCATCTGCTATTGCCGACGTCAGAAAAGATCCTAGGCTTTTATCAACTTCTGGACTATCCCAGCACAGCTGTTCTTCCACTTGCTAATGGTATTTCTGTTATGTAAGCTGCAACAAGAAGGAATTCACCAGTAGATAACCATATATGCACAGTACGAAGCAACAGACAAACCTCAGTAAAAAAATGGGGAAAAAAACCAAAAAGCCCTGTAGCAAACTAGGACAATTTTTCCTCTTCCTTAATATAGCTTTGGTTTTCTTCAGATCTGAATATCAGCTATCATTGCAAAACCCTAAGCAGCTATTTACATATAGAAGGGGGAAAATTTCCTGAGAAGTTTAGAAATAATTAAGTAGGAAGGTATAAACTGGACAATTATGTTCACCAGAACAATGAAACATTTCATACGTTTTGTTTTTTAAATGTACATAGCCATTAGACATTAGTTGACATTTCACAAGTTATATTGATATGCTCTAGGAAAATCAAATTATTAAACTTAAAACAAAATAAACAATTTGTTCAAATGTCAGTTGTGTATTCTATAGCATGTCTTAAAAGAGAATGAAAACCGATTGTTTCCTGTACAGACTGGAGAATGTTTTTACAGTCAAAGAAAAAGAAAATCTGTGATTTATTGCCAGTTTTAACAAGGACAGCTGTTTGATACTGTATCTTTTGCCCTAAACCCACCAAGAGTGAAACTCAATTAACTTCTTTATATTATTCCAGAACATCCAGTCTTTATGCAGTGAATGGAAACTTACTGAACTAATGCATCTAATTGAAACAGTGAAACTATAGAAAGTCTTTTCAGAAAGCCATTTTGTTTTGATAAAATCCATAATCCTTTACAGAAAAATGACCTGACTGTTATTAAGCTAGCTCCTAGCCTTTTAAGAGTAACATTTTTAATATAGATTTTCTTTATACGTATACTGTTTTGGAAAGAATCTTGGTGCATCAGACACTGAAGAAAGCCACCATGCTGAGTTCAGACCTTCAGCGATCTCCTTACCAACAAGGATAACAAGGTATGATGCATTTGAGAGGTATCTACCTTGACACAAACTATTCTGAAAAAAAAATAAAATTAGAATTTATTGGTGAAGATCTACCATGCAAACCACAACAAAACTCCGGTTCACATCATCACAGGTTTGGATTAAATTGAGGGTAGGGAAAACAGAAATGGTAAAAGGCATGATGCTGCTTTTAAGTGAGAAACTCTTGGTTCAATGCACAACAGCTTTTATGGAACTCAAAACTGTCCCTGTTCATAAACCGGTGGAAAAGCATACCAAGACAAATATCACTGCATACTGTTTCTATGCTCTTTCCATAAGCATCCATTTCTCACCTTGCTTAGAGACAGCTGTGGACAGAGCAAGCAAAGGTACTTACATTCCCATGACCATAAATCTTTCCTTGTGAATTCACAAGAGAATACTGTAGGATTCTATTTTTGTCTGGGCTTATTACAAGTTACCAGTAGGCAGCAAAACCAGAGCAAATACTACACCTGGCAACTGCAGCCTTTCAAAGCTTTCATGAACGTTGCATTGTTTGGCTCTCTGGAAGCCAGTACTGCACAGAATGCTAAGGGCTGTATTTGAGCAGGGCTGAAGGAGGACACAAATAGAACGGAGCAGTAGAAAAGGAAGCTGTGTGCAATGATGCAAAAAAATCCTATTGCTGATTTGTATTCTGCCTGAATACGAGGAAGAAAGTAAGAAAACCTCCAGCTCATTCACATGAGGAATATAAATAGAAGATTCAGTAAAGAACTGTTTTTCTAAGCGTTCACATTTGGAACATATACAAACTCTAGTTATATACTGCATAATCATAAAAGGCAACACTTGTTAATCACAAAATTGGCAAGTTCCAAAATTTGGAAATAGACTGATTTAATGTCAATGTTACATACAGTTTGTATAACGTACAGTTAAAGACACATAATACAGTATGTGATGGCAACTGTAGATAACTATCTCCCATGGTGGATGTGATTGTATGGTACAATTCACAATAGTTATAAAAAGATGAAAGACAGAGCTTGAGGACCATAAACAAGGGATTATTTTACAGGCATTCAACTAACAAAGTCATAGGCACTGAGGAAAAAAAACGGTGTTAAGGAAATAATACAAACAGTGAAGGAAAATAAGCAGCACAGTGGAAAAGCATTCAAATATGCATTACAATAAAGGAAAAGATAAAGCAGATTTGCAATCCAGAATCTTTTCAAGGGGTATATATCTTCCACCTCCCTCGTCAGGATGGTGCACAAAAACAAAGCCTCCTTAGAGAGTGCGGGAAGGGAACTCCTGCTAGGTGAAGCTTTGCTGTTGTTTAAAGGAGGAATAGTAAACAACCAACCCACACCAGACTTATTTGTGTCACTCCATAAAGTAAAGACCATATCTACAGCCACAAGTAGAGCACGTATTAGGATAGGATCTGTAAAACAAAATATACTTTATCCATATAAGGTGCATTTCAGACAGGTTTACTCCAGACCAGCTCTAAACTGCTCTGTGCACTGAATGCTCAGTAGCAGTTGGGAGTGCATATTTCAGTTTCTTTTCATCCAAAACTAAGACAGTTTTGTCTACTATAAAACTGCTTCGTGACAGAAGACATGGCATAATAAGAGGGATAATTAGGAAATTCACTTCAAAACAACACTCACGTTCCAAACTAGAACACAGCAAACAGTGCTGAAAATTGAGACTACTATCAAAGACTTCTTGTTGTCAGATGAGTCTGATTTTCAGAAGGCAATAAAGTTAGACTATCATATGCTTACTCACCCTCCAGTTCTTTAAATTTTGTGCTCATTTCTATGCAAATTTGTATCCATTCTTTGTTCCTTTAAAGTGGGAGCTGTGGGTTATAGGTTGTGCAGAAAAGGGCAGCTATCCCTAGGCTACTATAGGAAGAGGCAAGAGGCCCTCTTGATATTAGGTATGATCTTCAAAGAGCTCCACCAAAAAATAATAATCTAAAGCCAAAAGGGATACTTGTTACACCTCAATAAAGACTTGCTATCTTTAGACATATAATTTAGTAAATAAATCTCTTTTGAACCAAAATTTATAAAAAGCCTGATTGCCCTGTTGGATATATCCCAAGAGTCTACCTTGTACTATTTTTAGCCACATCCAAAAGAAAGCAGAGGAAAAAACCATACATACAAACTCCATCCAGATGGGTTACAGGTTGCTGATTCCCATAGCTCGATAACGGTGAGGTTCCACACTCTTAGTTCCAGCCAGTACCAAGGTTCAACAAGTATTTCCAGCAGACACACACAGAGCACGAAGGTTTCCTCATTCTGGTCTCCACTGTGGCTGACCAGGACAAAAGTACATTACTGCAGTGCAACGTGCCTTGTGCACAGATACACATGCAAATGGGTCTCTCAACCAGCCCCGAGACCTTACGATGTCTCCGGTAGTTGGCTTGGACCCGCTGGAGCCTCTGGCAGCCAACTGGCAGACGTTCTGTTCTCTCGGTCTCTCCCAGATTTACAGCTGCTTCAATACCTGGCTCCCAAGCATCTTACCTACTCACCAGCCTAATAATAGTCCTGCTTTGTGTTGCACACTGACATACATATCCACGCAATATGCATGCACTCCGGTTGCTGGCACCCCAAGGCACACGGGCCCCTATGACGCAGTGGTCTGACTCCAGCCCGGACTGTGGTCTGTACTGGCACATAGCGCTCCATATATCCTTTACCTCCATATATACTTTATTTCCCTATCCTGTTTTCCTAAGCTTGTTCCTCCCCAAACCACCTCAAATCCTCCTTTACACTGCCTTTGGATCTTCCCCTAAACATCTCATAACAAGACCTGAACAATTCCATGATGTTCTTCCCCTCCAGCCCGCAATGAGTCTCATGATGCTGATCACCCTCCTGTGGCAGACTCCGGAAGAGCCAGGTCAGGATGCTCCATCTCTGAGATTATTGGAATTTCCCCCATCTGTCACCATTCCACTGGGTCCCTTTGTGTTTGTGGAGATAAGCCTTTTATCACACAACCTCACTTCTTCCCCCCCTTAAAAGTAAAGACAGAGAGGATCGAACCACTGTACACTTTGTACTTCAAATACTCAGGAGTTAAGGTGCTGTGATATGAAAAAAAAAATTTTTTATAAAGGTTTATTTTAAAGCCTCCAAATCAAATCAGAAACTTACTAGGATGCACATGCCATTCCCTATTCCCTTAAAAAAATGAAGTGAAGAAATTAATTTGTCATGGCGATAAGGACTTGTCTTGACCAATTGATGACAGCCTCTTCACAGATGGTATAGTCTAACAATCAAAAAAAAAAAATTAAGTCAAATCCCCAGCTTCACAGAATCAAAGAATCGTCTAGGTTGGAAAAGACCTTGAAGATCATCCAGTCCAACCATTAACCTAACATTTGACAGTTCCCAACTACACCATATCCCTCAGCGCTATGTCGACTCTACTCTTAAACACCTCCAGGGATGGGGACTCCACCACTGCCTTGGGCAGCCGATTCCAATGCCTAACATCCTGTTCTGTAAAGAAATACTTCCTAATATCTAGTCTAAACCTTCCCTGGCACAACTTGAGGCCATTACCTCTTGTCCTATCACTTGTTACTTGGTTGAAGAGGCTCATCCCCAGCTCTCTGCACCCTCCTTTCAGGTAGCTGTAGAGGGCGATGAGGTTTCCCCTCAGCCTCCTCTTCTCCAGACTAAACAACCCCAGTTCCCTCAGCCGCTCCTCGTACGACATGTGCTCCAGATCCTTCACCAGCTTCGTTGCCCTTCTCTGGACACACTCGAGTAATTCAATGTCCTTTTTGTAGTGAGGGGCCCAAAACTGAACACAGTCATCGAGGTGCGGCCTCACCAGTGCCGAGTACAGGGGTAAGATCACTTCCCTGTCCCTGCTGGCCACGCTATTTCTGATACAAGCCAGGATGCCATTGGCCTTCCTGGCCACCTGGGCACACTGCTGGCTCCTGTTCAGCCGGCTGTCAGTCAACACCCCCAGGTCCCTGACTGGCAGCTCTCCAGCCACTCCTCCCAAAGCCTGTAGCACTGCTGGGGGTTGTTGTGACCCAAGTGCAGCACCCGGCATTTGCCATATTGAAACTCCTACAGTTGGCCTCAGCCCATCGCTCCAGCCTGTCCAGGTCTCTCTGCAGAGCCTCCCTACCCTCGAGCAGATCAACACTCCCACCCAACTTGGTGTCGTCTGCAAACTTACTGAGGGTGCATTCGATCCCCTCATCTAGATCATCAATGAAGATGTTAAACAGAAGTGGCCCCAAAACTGAGCCCTGGGGGACACCACTTGTGACCAGCCACCAACTGGATTTAACTCTGTTCACCACAACTCTTTGGGCCCAGCCATCCAGCCAGTTTTTCACCCAGCAAAGCGTGTGCCCATCCAAGCCACGAGCAGCCAGTTTCTCCAGGAGAATGCTGTGGGAAACGGTGTCAAAGGCCTTACTGAAGTCAAGGTAAACAACATCCACAGCCTTTCCCTCATCCAATAAGCGGGTCGCCCTGTCGTAGAAGGAGATCAGGTTTGTCAGGCAGGACCTGCCTTTCATGAACCCATGCTGACTGGGCCTGATCCCCTGGTTGTCCATTATATGACTTCTAATGGCACTCAAGATGACCTGCTCCATGACCTTCCCTGGCACCAAGGTCAGACTGACAGGTCTATAGTTTCCTGGATCCTCCTTTCTGCCTTTCTTGTAGATGGGTGTCACATTTGCCACCCTCCAGTCCAATGGGACCTCCCCAGTTAGCCATGAGTTCAGGTAAATCATGGAAGCAGCTTGGCGAGCACATCTGCCAACTCTTTCAGCACCCTTGGGTGTAATCCACCTGGTCCCACAGACTTGTGTGCATCCAAGTGGTGTAACAGGTCTCTGACCACCTCCTCTTCAACTGTGCTGACCTCAGTCTGCTTCCTCTCCCCATCTCCCAGCTCACGAGGCTGGGTGTCCAGGGAACAGCCAGTTCCACTGCTAAAGACTGAGGCAAAGTAGGTGTTGAGCACCTCAGCCTTTCCCTCATCCTTAGTTACCATGTTTCCCTCTGCATCCAATAAAGGAGGGAGATTTTCCCTAATCCTCCTTTTGCTGTTAACGAATTTATAGAAATGTTTTTTATTATCCTTAACAGCTGTGGCCTAGTTGAGCTCTAGCTGCGCTTTGGCTCTCCTAATGTTCTCCCTGCATAACTTCACTACGTCTTTGTAGCCTTCATGAGACCTGGCCCCTCTTCCAAAGGCGGTGGATTCTCCTTTCGTTCTTGAGACCCAGCCAAAGGTCCCTGTTTAGCCAGGCCAGTCTCCTTCCCCGCCTGCTTGTTTTTCGGCACGTGGGAACAGCCTGCTCCTGTGCCTTTAAGACTTCTCTCTCAAAGTATGTCCAGCCTTCCTGGACTCCCATATCCTTCAAGGCAGCCTCCCAAGGGATTTTGTTAATCATTCTTTTGAAGAGGTCAAAGTTAGCCCTCTGGAAGTCTAAGGTGGCAGTTTTACTAAACCCTCTCTTTGTTTCTCCAAGGATCAAAAACTCAATCATCTCATGATCACTGCACCCTAGACGGCCTCCAACCTTTATCTCCCCCACAAGCTCTTCCCCGTTCACAAGAAGCAGCTTCAGAAAGGCTGAAGTATTCTCAGTTATACTACCAAAGTGCCCAAGCATAAGTCAAACTCCTCTGGGGTGAGAACTCCGTAAGTGCCAAACAAAGCCTCTGATCTGACAGAGGCAACACATGAAAGAAAATGAATATGCTTTCCTACACAAAAGAGGAGTACAACAAGACAGCCCTTGATAGCATGACAGACAGCGCTCTTTTCAAGTTTCTACTGACATCATGAAAGAGAAATATGTAACATTTGAGCACACTCATAGGGAGTCCCTGGCAAACATAAGAGGTATCACAAAAGTCAAAGAAGCTCCCTTTAAGTTTACAAGCAAATGAGCACAGAAGGCCAGAGTCAAGGATGGATGCAAGTAGAAGACATCAACAAAGAGCCAATATGTTCAGAAAAAGTGGAAAGCTGCTAGGTTACTCCTCCTCCCAAAGAAAAACCAAACAGCTGAAAGTATATATACAAGCCACCACAGCTATTTTAGAGGAATCACAAGACACCCATTTCCCATGAGAACAATCTTCAAGATAACACATGTTCTTCATCTGTATCCCAGAGATCAGTGAATTTGTCAAGGATTGGATTAAAAGAAAAAATCTACATAAAAATCTCTGCAAAACCAGAGAATCTCACTCTCACCAAGTTCAGACCTTGGCAAGACCCACAAGCTCCAAGATGCTGTATTCCATGCACCTCTGAAAGTGCCATGGTTTCCTGTTGCCTGCCTTGCTGCATGTCATTAAAAACCTACCACCTTTGGTAATACTTATTTTAACTTACTGATCTATAGCCCACTCATGTAACACTTTGTGTCCTTACCTCTGCCTGCTGTCAAGGTTCTCTAGGTTCCTCTCTTTCCTGAATCCTTATTGTGTTTGTCTAAGCTCACCCAGAGTGCCTTCTTTCTTTCATCTAGTCTCTTCCTCCTCCCACTTTCACTTTGAGAATTTCATGGATTTTCTCCTCATGTCTCTATTACTCCCATTCTCTCCTTCTGTTTATCAGTTGATCAGTTTCTTGCAGATAGCTTACAAAATGCATTTAGCTACAACACTTCTGGCTGAGAGCTCAGTAAAAGTTCACATCCTTCCAAAAAAAAATTACCTACCCAAACAGCTAACAAACAAGTAACACATTTTAACACACTTTCAAGATAACTGCAAAACAGCCAAAGAACACATCACATACTCACAGACTAACCAAACCGGTGAGTGAATTCACAAATTACCAACCACAAATTTAGAACAAATTAATGTAAGATACAAACCTAAAAACCACGCAGTTAGAAAAAGTCACTGTTCCCAAGGTGCTATTACAGACACTACTAACTAAATAAAAAGCAAAAATGCAGAACTTCTTCAATTTTTCAAATTTTATCCACAAAATGGTTTCCGAGGTAGACAACCCAAATCCATACTGCTGCAGTGCCTTCCACGTGCATGCCTGCATGTGGCACAAGAGAATTTGCAGCCCAGGGCTAGAAGACAAGGCAGGACTGCACCACTCAGTCCACAGGCAGCTCAGGCTCATGAAGATAGAGCGCACCTTCAGCTGGTCACGGTGCCTGACCCTGCAAGAACAGATGCTACAGAAACTTTGTCTGTGAAACTCTGGAAAGTGATGATTTAGGCTTTGGCCTGTAATTATGCATTTAACAAATAATTAGTTCACACTTACATGTTTCACTCTACTAATATTTACAGTAAGACTTTTTAATTAAGAAATTTAAATTCCAAGGGATTCTTTCAGGTTGTTTATTACATTAAACTACCTCGAATTACTTTCACATGACAACAGGGTAAGACTACATGGTCACTTGGGTAACAACGCATGCTGCAACTACTGTGTGCATGCTCTTACATACAGGAAATATAAAATCTAAAAAGACCTTCACTGCAACATCACTATTTCACAGCAATTAGTAGCAGCTTTGCTCCTCTTCTCAATTGTTCTGTGAGGTTAATAACTAAAACTTCCCAGGCAATTTGTGGTAGCATGTAACTTCATATATTAAGTATGCTAGCCAAAATAAAGTGTTATTCCTATAGCGAAGCGTCACCAACTTCAACTGAGCTCAAGTAATTCAGAGAATCCTCGGTCTTACAAGAAAGCAAGCCCTTCTATGATACAGCAGTATCTTCCGATCCCTACACGTGTCATTTAAAGTGAACTAAGGTATCACAGACTCCTGAAGTTAGGTTAAGTATGGGATTATAAAGTGGGTATTGGATGTCTTGGGAATCTCGGGGAAAAAAAAAAATCCCAAACTCCTCAGTTACATTCTAAGCTTTGTGAAACTGAAAGTCTACCAGAGTAAGCTGGAGGCAATGTTCTACTATAAAAAGGATATTCCAAAGATGCACTTATGAAGTGACCATAACACACTCTTCCAGTATACATTTCTGAAACTCATAGCTAAAAAACAAATATGTTGTGCACCTCTTAGTTTCACAGTTGAATGGTACAACAGCTAATCTAAAACCCCAAAAGTAAAGAGTTCTCACAAGGCAAAACTCAGTTCCGGTTCTATCATTGCAATGAATCCAGAGTACCTTCCTGCTTGGTAAGAGAACAGCTGATACAAAATCAACACTCCAAATCAAAAAAACAGACTCTTATTAAAACACTTTGCATTTTAGCAAGATTGCAGAGAAGGGACAGTCACTTGGTATCTTGCCTTTTTGATTATGGAAACTTGTACAGACCCCTTATTCAAAAGCAAGGCTGTCAAAAACATACCACTATTTGAATACTTCTCCCCTTCATGTCTTATAGAACACAGATGTCTTGGCAAGGTTGGCACTAAAAAAAAACCCAAGCTATTCAACCAGCTGCTTTGATTTTGTTATGCCTGAACAGTCACATGCTCACTTGAGACCTCTATTCTGTTTATGCCTTGAGTCAGTATAAAGCTTTTTGCTGTTTATTAGCATGAGCTGCAGTTTTTAAATTATTTCTTGTGATACAAAGAAACAAAACAACTCATGTAGAAATAATTCACCCAAATTAATAAAAATAAAAGCAAGTCTTGAAAATCAGTAAATTATTAACAATGTATAAATGTCCATAGACCACATAATATAAATCGGGTTCCTTTTTCCCAAATGTTAGAGATATAACCGACACACAGCATCTTAACAAGTAAAATGAAACTGAACCATTAATAACTACCCCTGTGCATGCTCCTAGCCTGGAGCGAACACAAAGTAGTTTAGACCACATTTTTACTGGTTACCTTCCATTAACAGCACTGTACAATCACTGAATCTACCTAACTTACAGGCCTTAACTGCATCTGCACCATAGATTACAAAGGAGTACTGTGACCAGAAAGTATACTTTCCAAATCGCCCAGCAGTTTCCAAGCAGCTCACTTGATAGGAGAAGCATTATCTTCAAAAAGCACCAAGAGAGACACTAAAACATACGAACCTTAAGGGTATCTTTTAGGCTCTCCAAAGATGAAACATAATTGTCAGCTTGGAACCCAATTGATCCAAACTGCTGGTAGAAGGGGATGAAAAACTAGCTGTCCGCTATTTTGCTTTGCCTGTAAATACTATCGTCTGAGTCATCTTAAGTGTTCTCAAGAACAATCAGGTTGAGTCACCGCTGGTGCAGTTACTGTACTACTGAACTAAAAGCAGAAATTTTTCACTTAACATTGGCATCAGTAAACATAAAGGAGTAATTTTTTAACAGGTTGTGCTACAATTCATTCATCGTAAATCACATCAGATAGGGAATATTTGAAACAAAATGTTTATTATTATACAATATAAATATTTCTTCTGAATTGTATATCTTATTATACACTAAAAATACCCTTAAAGTATATGAGAGAATTCTTGAATGAGACATGCTTTTCCAAGATTATGCTTTTATTACAGTTGCATTAGAAACAATTGAATATACCTGATCCTGAGAGAAGAAAAGCAATTATGGATGAAAGCAATGGGTTTTGTTTTGTTCTGCTTAAATATTAATTCCACAGCCCCCTTCATACTTGATAAGCAGGTATGTGTTACTGCCTACTGTTATCATAAGCTTAGGAAAAAAGTTGGAGGTCAGTTACTCCAAAAACTGTAGACCCTGTTGTGGCCAGACTCAATTCAATGTTTGCAGGAATACATATTTATCCTGTTCAGTACCCTCTATAAAATATGATTGTTGGTGTACAGAGAGACAGAGTCTGTACCATCAAAAAAAAAAGTTAAACCACAAAGACTCTGCATTGTAACATACTTAGCAAGTCACAAAAAGGAACAGGAAAATTCTACCACACTCTAAGGCAAACATCAGCCTGTCAAATACAACAGACTAGTTTACAAGATACCTTGATCCATATTTGTATCTCCAAGAAGGAAAGAAAAAAAAGAGAAAGATTAAAATTCTAGACCCCCTCCCTCTTTTCCACCCACAACTTCAAAGATAAGATTAGTCATACACACAAACACTCTGCATGTAGACTGGTTGTGATTTCTACCAGGTGCAGCAGGAGGTATGATAAAAAAAAAAAAGAGTCCAGGACAGGCAGTTCTCCAGCTGACTCGGTGTGCTAACTTCAGAGAGACAGAGGAAAAGCTCTAAGTGAAGTCAGGTGCAACTCAAGTATCATTCTCCCATTCTTTTCCTACACCATTTAGAAATATTTGCAATTGTATTGTCCATTCTCAAAGTCGTGATGTTTTAAATTTGCACTCTATTTTACCCTGGTTTGAGTTGAGTGTGATTTTGAGGTAAAGAAATAGTAATGAATTTTTCATTCCACCATGTAGCAAATTACCGAAGAGGGGTACATTACCAAACACCCCAGCTGGCTATTCAATACTTTAGATTATTCAAGGGGTTATCAGAAGCACAAGTTCCCATTTCAACTGGAGGGTCGAAGCAGTGAAGCAGGATGACAGGCTCAGAAACTCTGAAACTGTGCCCACACAAATTGAGGATTTTCTCCAGCTGGCTGGATTTCCAGAGGTTTTATGACCCAACAGAGGTACCGGCTCACACGTACAGCAGAAACTCCTACTGGGCCTGTATATACTCAGGAATCTAGACATCTGCACCCAGTCATCATATCCAGTCTGCAAAATCTACAAGGCATGCACGGTAACTCCTAAAAGCACTGCATT
The DNA here is from genome assembly GCF_031877795.1 of Strix aluco. Classification (NCBI taxonomy): domain Eukaryota; kingdom Metazoa; phylum Chordata; class Aves; order Strigiformes; family Strigidae; genus Strix; species Strix aluco. Next base: position 10,106,516 of record NC_133931.1, on the reverse strand, counting down.
TGTTATGCACTTCCAGACCAACTGTACTAAAAGCCTAGTTCTCCCAAAATTGTCAAACTTGCTACATATGCAATAATTGTGGAGAATGGATTTAAATGTCCTTTAAGTACACTTATCAGTCAAACTAGTTCCTGGCAAATACTTCTAGGCAATTTCATGTTAGAGAGTCTTATAAAAAGCATTGCACTATCAAACTGTGTGCTGATGTCAGGCACGTTTTGATCGGTCTTTCACTACTCTATTCTCTAATCCACAACCACATTTGACAGTTGTTATCACAATTTAGCTGAAGACATTTTTAAATTTAACATTAAAATAACTTTATTACTAGATAGATGTCCTACTTGGTGTACTGAGTTTACATGACAAGGTTCTGGTAGCCAGGGGAGAGGGCAGAGAGGGGCTGCAGGGGTGCCTTCTGTGAAAAAACACCAGAAGCTGCCTCCATGTTGGACAGAGCCAGCTCCAATTCCACAAAGGATGCAATACACTTGGCAATATTTTTTTTAGTTGTGACAGTTGAATTTGTCTTTGATCTTGGGAGTAATCTTTAAAAATTATTTTACAATTTCATTTATTATTTAATTTATCGTTCATTCAACTTTATCATGAAAATTATCACTTTCATGAACTGGGTAAAGCTCTTTAGGTATGTTTCTTCCAACCCCTTTTAATGAAACAACATTAACATTCAGGAAATGCTATTCATTAAGAAACAGAAAAAGTTACACATGTGAAAGACTAGTGAAAATCCTTAGAAGATACAACTTCTCTAAGACAACCTGCAACATCTCAGTTGTATCATCAGTTGAAAACAACTGTTGTCAGTTGCTGTGCAGTGGTGCCCTGTGACCTAATGAGGCCAGCCTGGGTCATAACATGATTACAGAGATAGAGATCTATTTATCAACCTTCAAACAGCAATCCTCCTATCAATCACACAAAGTAACCTTGGTACAGGTGTCTCATCTGCTTCTGGACTTAAACCTGGTAACTTCTACACATAGTACATAAAGATTTCATTAATATTATCGCAATAGTCTGATCTTCTGTTCAAGTTCCCTTCTCTATTTCAGTTTCTTTTAATCTGTTTAGTAAGCATGCGTGACACCTGGTTGTAGTACCAGCTTACCCACATTATCTGACACAGAAGTTTACAATGTGAGGACTAGAAAGGTTTTAAGTACATTGAGACTGAGGAACACACCAAAAAGCAACTACCAGACAAATCTTTGCAAGCTAAAAATAAAATAACAGTTTCCATTCTCTATAAGTGATGGCTTGCAGGGAATAACTACTCTTTTTCTTCCAGAACAGTAATTAAGTTTAAAGATGACACCAGATGTAAAGTTCCACTAATTTTATGAAAAGTTGTCTCTTAAAACTGTGAAGTGATTCCATTAGATTTAAAAAACAAACATTTCTTAAAAATTATCTGAAAGCCAAACACTGAAATACTCAACATAAACAGGAAATAAAATTAACTTACAATTTACTGTCTATCATAAGAAAAATAAAAAAGGAAGCACAGACCATGACATCAAGACTGTAATATTTTAAGTACTGGCTTTAATGACCATATGGGGATAACCTATCCATTTATATGCAACTTTAATACTAACATGCTGTTAAAAAAAATTACAGTCCTTTGTATAAAACAAAAAGAACACTGATATAAAAAATACTCCATTTTCCCTTGCATTAAATTTAATCCCACATAAGTCAGACAACCAAATTTTCTAAAGCCTAGGAGCCTGTCTGGGAAAGAAAAAAAAAGCTAAATAAGAAACATTAACAGTTACAGGAAAATGTAAGAAGAAGTAAGACTGCAGTTTGCAAAGGAAACAAAAAAAAAAATCAACCAGAGAAAGTAAACACTGCCTGGCACAGAAACACAACTACTCCCTAACGAACATCAAAGGTCTCAAAAAATCCCTATGCTCTCAATACCTTCAGGCCTCAAACAAATTCCTAGTTAAATATAATGGCACATTTTGCTATTCTGTAAAGAGAAGAAGAAACAACACGAGAAGAGCCACATGGTGAAGATAACATGGAAGCATACTCCCCCAACATGCATGAAGAACTTCATCGCCCTTTTCATCCCTCTTCCCTTTTTCTTCTCCCAGAACTGCATACTTTTCCATTTTCAGTGCAATGCCACTTGCAGGGCAGATGCTTTTGGTAATTTTTTCACACTTAAAAACTGGCAGCCAAAGCATCCAGCTCAGGAAGCAAATATTCTACTAGAAAAGAACAGCAGATATCTGGTCAAGAGGAATAAAAGCAAGGAGAGACAAGTCACCTCATTCTTCAGCAGCAAAAGCCAAGGAACTAGCCCTCGCTATTGTACAGTGCAGTGCTGCCCACTCTGTTCTTGCTTGTGTTGTGCCTACACAAGCAAGTCAAAAAAAGCAGGTGGGCGAAGAAGGGCAGTAGCAAACACCACTCCAGCTGAACATGCAGCTATCACTGGCTAATGGGGAATTGTGTAACCAGCAGAGTGGTTCACCTACCCTTTGATATAAGGATGTGTATTGAAACAAAGAACAAAGAAACGTCTTGGTTATCAAGTTAAGCTTGGAGGACTACACCCTTACTTCTTCCACATCTACTACACCAGTGATCAAGAGAAAGAGATGAGAAAAACAACACCAAAGGCAATACAAAACAACAAAGGTACCCTTTTCTTTGACCAACAGTGTAACTAACAGCAGTTGGCTACATATTTTTAAATCCTGAACTGATCGTCTCCACTTGGAAGTTCAGTAATCTGACCTTTATTCCTGACCAGCCCCATTTAGGAGGGGCACAGAGGACGTACGTTCTTCCCGTCAAGAGGCAGAACTTCACGCCAGCAATGCCACCTACACAGCCAATGTCACAACTTCTCTTGCATTGCATGCAAGAAAGTTTCCATTTCCTGTGCAGGCACTTGTGCGGTTAATGCAAGCTCCAGCAGTGCCAGAGCAAAGACTCTGCCTGACAGCAATGTACCGATGTAAGGAGAGGAGGAAAAAAAAGCAGCCAAAGTCTTCTTGGTAAAGACACAAGGATGACATTGTAAAAAATACAGGGGTTTGTTTTATTTTTAATTTAACTCATCCAAGTAGGTAACAGAAAAGCAGTAACACTGTGAACCTTATGCCTCATTTTACTAAATTAATTACCCTGGTTTTAAGTACTATTAATTTTTTTTTAAGTAAGCATCTGCCCAATTCTCAGATGACGTAAGAAAGCACTTAAGACCATTTTCTCTGTAGCAGGATATTCTAATATTAGCTTCCCTGCAGAAGTGCTGTCTAGTTTTCCACAGGGAAAGAAGGAAGTTTCCTGACATTTTAAATATCAGCTCAATGGACAGGGACAATGCATGGAAAGCATGTTCACTAATCCCATTTGCTAGTGGGCGTCAGTACCTCTTCACATAAATAATAAAAAGAAATGTAGATACTGATGTCTTCAGCATACTTCTGAGCTAAAATTCTTCCCTAAGCGTTTCAGTCTTGCACATGCTTTTAGCAGAAGGCAGCTGGTTAAAAAGGTCTTTTTTCTTGAAAAATGTACTACCATGCGCATTATTAACCCGATTGTAACAGTTTATTTGGAAATATGCAAACTTTTTGAAAGTACATTACAATTAAGTTTAATGTGAAATGGTCTCCTGCTGAAACACTGAATATTTAGTTGTACCAAATTAGTACTCACATGTAATTTTCAATATTAGTGTCTCAGCAAGCTATGTTGAAGGACATCTTCTCCCATTCTTTCTGATATACAACTTCAAATCTTTGACAATAATATTGTGATTGTTCCTAAGTAAATGAATGGCTGTCATTCCAGAAACATATCTTTTCAGAGAGACCACAATGACAAAAGAGCCAGTAAAAGAGATTACTAAAGACATCCTTCAACAGGCTGAAGTCATGGGCAAATGAGGAAGTCACATAAGTACTCTGCAAATTAACTGTAAATGCCACAAAACCAGGATATTTATATTAATTTTTCTAAATGCATAAAACCTAGTATATTTTTCAAACACATTCAAAGCAAAAAGTTTGTCTTAATTCTGCTGTGCACCTCCTCTTTCATTCACACACCTCAAACTGACAAAGGAACTGACAAACCATGGAGAGAGAAGTACAAAAATAACCCAAACCATGAGTTTTGTAAAGAGATCTCTTAAGATTCAAGTCATTTAATAATTTACGTCCACTTTTTGGTGGACATATAGGTTTGTTGGCAACCTATTTGACACAGTCTATCTGAATTCCCAAAAAGATCTAACAATGTTCAGTGCCAAAGGTCCTTGAAAAAAATAAACTGACATGAGATTGAGGGGAAAACATTCTTCTGGAGCAGCAACTGCTTAAAAAGAAAGTAAATAGGAATAAACTGTTGGTTTTGTCATTTAAGAGAAGTCATCAGGAAGCAGTTCTATCATCTGTGCAGCTCAACGTATTCATACATTATCTAGAAAAGGATGTGAATGGTGAAGTGACAGAGTTTGATGATGATGTAAGTAGTTTAAGTAAGAAAAATGAAAACTATGTGGAGAGTACAGGTAACTTTACAAATACTAATTGCCCATTAAGACAGCAGATGAAAAAAATCAATATATATACATAAGCATAAAGCATCACACACAGGAAAAACACTTCTGTAAATTTACAAATCTAATGAGTCTCTGAATCCCCCATTACCAGGGTGGGCAAAAACATGCTGCAGTTTAAGAGAAGTTTTCCTGAACTATTCCTTGAATATTTAGGAGCTACCAGGGTATCAAACCACAGTGCTGCAAGTCAACAGGGAAAGAGTAAGAGCAGCAGAGAGGGCATCATTATACCAAGATGCAAGTTCATAGTACATCTGCATTTTGTTCTTTGTAAATCAAAACTGTAAAACACGGATAAAGGCAGGCAACTAGGTTGACCTCAACTAGGAAAACATTTCCTAAAGAAGAGAGGTGGGTTAAACATGCATATGCTAAGATTCTCCAAACTCAAGAAGAAATGACTGATGTAGAACAAGAGAGGTCTATAATCTGTAAGGAACAGAAGAAATAAACAGGGAATGATTACTTATTTTCTCATACTATTAGAACTAGGGATGTCAAATTCATTTATGTGCAAATACTTCATTTAAAAGTCTGCTTTTTCCCCTAAACACCACCTAGGTAAGCTGCAAAATTTAGGTTGCCATGGATGGTAAGAAATTCTTTCTGAACTCACATAATTAATGAGAGGGATATCCAAGACATCTGTGTGTTTAATAGTTCATCACCTTCAGATCAGGAGACTTCTGAGCTGCAAATGGCTGAAATAGTATCACAGCAAGTTTCCCTGTTCTTAATGATCTTCCCAAGGCAGCTGCTATTGATCACTGAGCATTAAAAAGCAGGATACAGGGTTAGGTGAACTTGCGGTTTGCTTCAATGTGGCAGTAGTTTCTGGTGAAAAAAACTGACAACCTAGAAAACTTTTGAGAATATCTTGTGCAACTAAATTTTTTACTGTTTTAACCATAGCACACAATTCAACTATGTTTCTCAACCCACACAGTGCGTTTCAATTCCTACCAATTCACCTTTCTCGTTTCTTAATACAGATGGTCATATTCACATAAGCCAGGGAGTTTGAAAAAGCTTTACATTAAAGCAGCTAGAAAAAATGGATCACAGACTAAAAGTTATAACTAGTGCAATTTAGAGGGACATATATTGTCTTTCAAAACAGAACTACCCAGCAAAACAGAATCTACTAAGTTGTGAACAACTTTATTTCTGCAAAATAAAAGCACTTTATAGAAAGGGTTGTTAGACAAGTCTTTTGGAGATCATGCTACAAGCACTGAAGCTTTTAAAAGCCTTTCACATAGATTTGGTATCAGTCAACATCAGACTCCTCAAGAAGGGACAAGATACAAGGTACAACAGAAGGATGGAAAGAATGAACACCAATGTAAAACTGAGTCAGGAATGGGAAGAATTTTTCTCCTTGTAAGAATTTAACTTTTATATTCAGTAGCAAATATACTTAAATCTTAAACAAACTTTGCAAGTAAATCTTGTATCTATAAGTAAATTGTTTACTATTGGCTATAAATTAGTACCATCCAAACGTTCTGCTCAAAGTCAGAGCAGAAATTCATCTAATTTCATTATAAATTACTGCTTAAGTTTAATACTGTTGAAGTTTTTAAACATCGTTTCCTCTTTCCTCAGCTGAAATGAAAAAATTTTCTGCCTCCAACATTCTGAAGCAATAACGTGATGCTTCAGCTCATAGAGTACTAAACTATATCTGGTCCCCAACAGTTCCCGGAACATGATCATAACCTTTCATCATCTACTTTTTGCTTTATAACTCATCATATGGCTCATGAAATTTTTTGGAAAGCAATGTCCAAGTCAGCACAACTCATTACATCAATATATTATATGCACTTTGGGAGCACATCAGTTTGTCTGCCTTTGTCCTGTCATTCTCCTGTCTGCATTTTTGTTTTTCTAGAGAAACTATCTTTTCAACCACCATATTCTTCTATTCCATTTTGTCAACTCTATTATTAAAAGGAAAGAAAAAAATGCTTCAAAGGCTGCAAACTCAGTGGGGCAGAACAGTGGATCCAAACCAGGCTGTAGAGGCCACCTACAACATACAAGGTACACATCTGACCACACGTACCTTTAGCAACAAAGTAGTAAGTAAGGCTTCTTCAAACAACTGAAACTGAACTTCTTAGGAATGCTCAAAACAGACCTGAACATTAATCCACAAAATCAAAGCCCAACACAAATAAAACCACTGATTACTGGAAGCCTGTCTGAGCCTGCAATGTAGTCCAATAAAACAAAGCACTTAAACCTGATCTAGTTGAAGATGTCCCTGCTCACTGCAGGAGGGCTGGACTAGATGACCTTTAAAGGTCCCTTCCAACCCAAACCATTCTATGATTCTATACCACCCTAAACTGATCAACTGTCTTTTAAGTTTCAGGAGAGAAGTGACATGCTTGGGGCAACACCTATTCTTTATGCATCAGCTTGATTCAAATGAAGTGCCTGTACTGATGAAGAAAGAGCACCGTTTCTCTACATGCTACATTTGCCTTGCTTAGTGGGCCAGGAGAACATCGCACAGAAACAGAAAAGAAGCATCTCCGTTCACATGACAGTTTTGTACTGAGGTGTGTGTATAATTTTTCATACTGATGTGGGTGTATATACCCTCACACAAAGGGTAAAACACGTGAACACAGAACATAAAGGCCCAATTGCAGGCTGCATTCACATCTTGTTACTGTGTATAAGACACACGCCCCCATACTGTGTCACTGAATGACGATGTGTCTCTACAGCCTTTTATTTTAACTTATCCCAGCTCATCTTGTATAAAAGCTGAGCGGTGCTCAATCAATGAACTGTTTTTTAAAACATTTTCATTCTACTGTGATCATACACCTCTTTTTCCTTCCTGTTAATACTACATGCTATTTCAAATCGTGCTCTGAAAACAGAAATTAATTACATTTCCTCTTGCAGTTTTATGAGACTCTACTATAATCTCAGAGCTTTACGATATGAATGAATTTGCCTGGATCCATATCAAAACAGTAAGATGACAGATAAGGGTTAAAATCTTCCATTAACATCAAGCGCCCAGTACACAAGCATTTTATAAAATTTTATACATTTAATGAATACATTCAATTGCCCTCAATATTTTCTTCATTCAACTAGACTACTTGACTTCAAGGCAAACTCTCAGAAGTTATGAAATTCCAATTACTGGTCACCTGGAAAATGACTTTTGTAGTATCTCAGGCAAATTCATTAACTGGACAAGGACAAGACCCACTTCTCTAACATTCAACTGACCAAGAGATCTTAATTTCTTTTTCCTGCAATTGCTTACTTCACATACAAGTTTTGATGCCAGACAGGAAATAACACTAGAAAGTCTTACAGCTTGTATAAGCAATAGTTAAAAATTCACACTACCAAAACCTAGTGTTCTATACATTTAGTTCATCTAGAGTTGTTTTAGGAGTGATCTAATCTTTATTTAAAAATTCTCAATTGTGGTCAAGTTGTAACTTCCTTTGTAAATTCTTCCAACAGAAGCACCAGAAACTCCATGGGGTGGAGTTACGCAGCAGGTTGGTAGCACAGTGCATGTCCATGCTGACTGGGGAGTTCTTCAAGCACTGCACCTCACTCTGATGCTCAGGAATCACAAATAGATATCATGTTTCTTGCACCTAATACGTTCTCTACAGGTGCATCTACTATCTTTTAAAACCTCAAGCAAAGCTTCAGCTCTACTTCATACTATGATGAATAAAGTTCAGGTTTTCTTCCCCTACCACAGATTGTAGGATTGTTTCAAGTTCTTATATGCATCTCTAATTCTGAATTCCAAAATGCCCTGCTGAGCAAGTCATAAATCAGAGTCTTCTGGTTTAACTTTTGGCAAACAAAGGTCCAGCCTGCATGTCTACAACGGGTAAAATAACTCTATCAGAGAGGATGCATCCATTCAAATATCTTTGTATGCATTGTGCTTTCAGCAGCACACTACAACCACCAGCAGAATATCATTGCTCCATCCAGTAGTTCACTCATAGTTTGACTCAAAAATCAATGATTTCATACTAATCCCCAAGTCAGTCATTGTTTCCTGGGTTTACAGTACGAACTATGCTCCGCACCTAGCTAGATTGCCTGTATTTGCTCTCCTCATTTGCCCTCGCTTTTCTTAAGGCAAACACATACACAGTGTTTCAAAGAAATAGTTGTATTGCTATAAAAATAATCACACTATGCAATGTTCACCACAAAACAAATGAGACAGTTTAAATAAATACTTTTACATGTCAATTTTACTGTATAATTATCTTCAGATAGCAGTGCACACATCTGGACCCAATGAAGCAGCACCGTTACATGTAGGAACAAGTTATATGACATGAAGCAATAGAGATAACGACAGAAAAAAAACAAGGTAGGACAGCTCTTTATTGTTACCATCTAAAGACAGCAATGGTGAGCAAAAAATAAATCCAATAAAATTGAAAAGGAATACACAGGCAGATAATTGCTTTATTTGCAACCAGGTTTGGCCTTCCACACAAAAGCTATAGCAAAATGTCCAAGAATTTTGTAAGAATCAGAGACATTACTTGCTTCCATATTTAGAATATGCACAAGAATCACTGATTCAATTTAAAGGAAGCTGCTGTGCTGCAACTTGTTGCCCAATTAAATCAAGAAAAACAGGAAGCTATACTAAACTATAAATGAGTTAGCAAACAGAGCAGGCTTTGCTGAAGTAATGCAACACTGTTACAGATATTTAAACCATAAAGTATCATACCCATGGTGTCCGCTTTGAGCCCAGAGAGCAACTGAGCACCACTCAGCTATTTGCTCACTCCTTTCCCCTCAGGGATGGGAAGGAGAAGTTAAAGCCAAAGGCTCAATCAAGGAGAGAGAGGGATGACTCACCCATTATGATCACAGGCAAAAGACTGACTCGTTAGGGGAAGAAAAAGAAAATCTTTAATTTAAAACACCACCACTACTTAAATTTTCCAATCAGAGTAGAACAGTGAGAAATACAACCACATCTTAAAAACACCTTCCCCCCCCCACCCCTCTCTTCTTCGCAGGCTCAGCTTTGCCCCCAATTTCTCTACTTCCTCCCCCTCAGTGGTGCAGGGGAGCAGGGGACAGGGGTTGCGGTCAGTTCATCACCCATTGTTTCTGCTGCTCCTTCCTCCTCAGGGGGAGGACTCCTCACACTCTTCTCCTGCTCCAGCGGTGGTGTCCGTCTTACAGGAGAGAGTCCTCCACGAACTTTCTCTAACATGAGTCCTTCCCACAGGCTGCAGCTCTTCCTGAACTGCTCCCGTGTGGGCTCCTCCCACAGGCTGCAGTCCTCCCAGTGATGAACTGCTCCAGCATGGACTTCCCTCAGAGTCCCAGCCTTCATCGGGTGCAGCCCCCTGCTCTGGCGTGGGGCTCTCCACGGGCTGCAGCTGGGTATCTGCTCCACCTTGGACCCCCATGGGCTGCGGGGGCACAGCCTGCCCTCTCACCACGGGCTGCAGGGGAGTGTCTGCTTCAGCACATTCCCCCCCCTCCCCCGCACCTCCTTTCTTCCACTGACCTCGGTGTTTGCAGTGGTGTCTCCCTCACAACTCCACCTCCTCCCCCCAGGTTCTTCTTTTTAAATGTTATCACAGAGGCACAGCCACCATCACTAATTGGCTCGGCCTTGGCCAGAGGCAGGTCCAACTTGGAGCCAGGGGAGCTTCGAGAAGCTTCTCACAGAGGCCACCACTGCAGCCCCCTCCCCCAATACCAAAACCCCCCACCACACACTCACAAACCCAACACACATGAACAAAAATATTTTTGAAAAACCTGTCCTAGACGAGGTGGAACAAAGCAAGCAAGGAAGCACTGAAGCACTTCAAATGAAATGGGGAGACAAGGAAGGGCAGGCAGTGAATTTGAGTGTTTAAGTCAGCAGCATCTATGACAAAGAGCTTCATTAACCTGCAGAGTGTCAGCACAGAAAAAAATTGCATTTCTTCTCACGTTCTCTCTGCCAGTTTAAACAAGGTCTCCTTCCAAGCACTTCCTGTGAAAGCAACACTAGCTTGGCAACAAACCTGCCACCAGAGGACTATAAACATTTTTGAAAGTGAGGTTTTAGAGAGAACTAGCACTGCTTTCTCTGTAACTGTACTACAGAGCAGACATGTTTTGGGCACTCAAGCTTCTGCAAGTGACCCCACCCCAAAAAGATATTACTTCTCTTGTACACTTAAATCACAGCAGCTATATAATATGACCATTTTTTTCCAATTCTGTGCACAGACAGTCTGGGTATCATGACACTGAAAACTAATTTAAGTAGTCTTCACATCAAAGAGCCTCTGCAGGCTGCTTTCATCCCTCCCAGAAGAGGCTACAAGATGGGGGGGGGGGGGGGAGATAAAAATCCCACATAACTCCCTCCAAAAAATGACACCAGTGCAGGTGCTGCAGACATGACAATATACTAAAAAATATAATATATATCCCTCTGCCTTGCAAAAATCAGAACTATTTTTCCCAAGTAATTTTTCCCAAATCAAATCATTAAAGCTTAATTTTGGCAAGGCCTCATATGAAGAACAATTTGCAAAAGAAATCAAAGCATCATTTATAAGGTTAAGAAGATGTAGCGTGCAAGACCAGTTTTACAGTAAAAACAAACGTCAAAACATTCAAGGCAACTTCATTCAACTTTCTCTTTAAAGTTAGTTATATTGTCTGTTATAATGAACTCCATCTTAATGACTAATACAGACAGCATAAACACTCTTCTAGGATAAGAGGTTGGATTAAACAGCAGACACAGTAAGTATATCTCAATTTCACTGTCATAGCATCATCACTCTTAGTTTTACAGTTTTCCCCATAATTCTGATGCTTAGGGAGGTAGGAAAAATACAAAACCAAATCACAACCACCAAGAATGTCAGTATATCTTACATTTAAGCTACCTTCTTAAAAATTATTAGCTAAAAGTCACCCATGCCTGCTGATTTCAAAAACACCATCACCATTGTACACTACATTATTAAGAGCACATGGACCATCATGGGCCTGCATGATTACAAGGTGGCACAGGCTGGCACAGTTTGCCCATTCTGTTACACTTTACAGACCACTTTTCTTGAGTTCCCAGACAACATCCGCAGCACAGAAGGGATTGCTCAGCATGTCAGTGGACTTTAATTTCCCAGACCCATTCCAGCATCATTCAACTTTATTAAAATTCAACAGTTTCATAACTGACAATTAGCAAATAGTTTTTGAAGGTTGTAAACAGGCACTCTGTCATCACTGAACAAAAGTGTCTAAGTTTGTTTTAACACCACTGTTACATTTTTCTAACAGTTGTCTTCACTTTCTTGATACACATTGGACAAAACAACTACTTTTATTGCACTGTACTTTCAACATGACATTGATATGTAGAAGTATTTATTAAAATGGTATTATTTGTTTTGCAGCAAGCATCACATTCATGTACTTTCACGTCATCTACCTTGACTTCTGTAAGGCCTTTGACATGGTCCCACACAACATCCTTGTCGCTACACTGGAGAGATATGGGTTTGATGGATGGACTATACGATGAGTAAGGAACTGGCTGGATGACCACATCCAAAGAGTCTGAATCAATGGCTCAATGTCCAAATGGAGATAAGTAATGAGTGGTGTCCCTCAGGGGCCCATACTGGGACCAGTACTATTCAATATCTTTATTAATGACATGAGACAGTGGGATTCAGTGCACCCTCAGCAAGTGTACAGATGACACAAAGGCGAGTGGTGCAGTTGATTCGCTCAAGGGAAGGGATGACATCCAGAGGCACCTTGACAGACTTGAGGAGTGGGACCATGTGAACCTCATGAAGTTCAACAAGGCCAAGTGCAAGGTCCTGAACCTGGTTAAGGACAATCCCCAATATCAAGAGATTGGGGGATGAATGGATTGAGAGCAGCCCTGTGCAGAAGGACTTGAGGATACTGGAGGACAAAAAAAAAAAAAAAAAAAAAAAAAGAACACGAGCCTGCAATGTGCACTTGTAGCCCAAAAAGCCAATTGTATCCTGGGCTGCATAAAAAGTGTGGCCAGAACGTTGATGGAGGTGACTCTCCCCCTCTACACTGCTCTTGTGAGACTCTGCCTGGAGTTCTGCATTCAGCTCTGGGGGCCCCAGCACAATCCACAGACCTGTAAAAGCAGGTCCAGAGGAAGGCCACAAAAGCGGTCATAGGGCTAGAATATCTCTCCCATGAAGAAAGGCTGAGAGAGTTGGAGTTGTTCAGCCTGGAGAAGAGAAGGTTCCTGGGAGACATTATTGGGGCCTTCAATACTGAAACGGGGCTTATAAGAAAGATGGAGAGAGACTTTTTACCAGAGCCTGTAGTGACAGGACAAGGTGCAATGGTTTTAAACTGAAAGACTACAGATTTATGTTAGACATAAGGAAGAAGCTTTTTTTACAATGAGGGTGGTGAGGTGCTAGAACAGGTTGCCCAGAGAGACTGTGGATGCCCCCTCTCTGGAAGTGTTCAAGGCCAGGTTGGACGGGGCTTTGAGCAACCTGATGTAGTGGAAGGTGTCCCTGCCCATGGCAGGGGGGTTGGAACTATATGATCTTTAAAGGTCCCTTCCAACCCAAACCATTCTATGATTACTAGCAAGCAGTGCTACATGCCACCTTCATGACTAAGAATTACCAAAATCAGCTCTAAAAAAACACCATGCAATCCAAATTTAAGTACGGCAAAAGTATCACTTTTCCAGAAGATGTGTAATAACCTAAATATTGCTTGGGCAAAAATAGTCTTTAATAACTAACACCTGAAGTATCTCAGAAATCCAAGTTTCTACACGCAGCAGTAACAAGGCAGCCTCATTCTAAGATGACCTGAATATAACAAAACCAAATTCTGTCGATGGCATTAAAAGCATACACACTGAGATTTAAATACTGAAATACTTTCTCAGTGATAGCCTCAACATGAAAATTTTTGAATTCTAAAATAGACATAAATAATTAAAATAAAATGGGGAACTTTGTCATATATCTATCAGGAACAGAACATATACAAAAATGTTAAGAGGGTTTCTTGTAATCATTAGGGGTTTTCTGTCTTGTTTTAAAGAAACAAGCTGACCCTGAACTTGTTCAAGAGTTGGTGGTCCAGCTGGATGCACCTAAGTCTCTGGGGCCCAATGGGATTCATCCCAGGGTACCAAAAGAGCTGGCCAATGTCATCGCAGGACCTCTCTCCGTTATTTTTCAATGGTTTTGAGAGTGTGAAGTCCCAGTCGACTGGAAGCTGGCAAATGTTGTCCCAGCTTTCAAGAAGTGTAAGAAGAAAGACCCTGGTAATTACAGCCCTGCAGTCTCACTTCAGTGCCTGGTGAAACTATTAATAAGGTTATCCTGGGAGTTACTGAAAACCACTTGAGACAACGCAGTCACTGGTCATACCCAGCATGGGTTCATGAGGGGAAAGTCCTGCTTAACCAACTTACTTTCCTGTTATGACAAGGTCACCCATCTAGCTGACCAAGCAAAGCCAGTGGATCTGGTGGGTTTGGATTTTAGCAAAGCTTTTGATATTGTCTCTCACAGTGTCCTTCCGGACAAACACCTGTCCAACACACAGCTAGGCAAGTCCGTAATACATTGGGTGAGCAACTGGCCGACAGGTCGGATTCAAAGAGTTATAGTAAATGGGGTTACATTCGGCTGGCGCCCAGTCACCAGTGGGGTTCCCCAGGGCTCGACTTTAGAGCCACCGCTCATCAATGTTTTTATAGATGATCTAGATGCAGGAGTCAAATGTACCTTAAGTTTACTGATGATACTTAAAACTAGGAGCAGCTGTGGACTCCCTCGAGGGTAGAGAGGCCTTACAGAGAGATCTGGAGAGACTAAAGAACTGGGCACTCACCAACCATATGAAATTTAACAGAAGCAAGTGCCAGATTCTGCACCTGGGACAGGGTAACTCTGGTTATACGTACAAACTGGGGGACGAGAGGCTGGAGAGCAGCGCTGCAGAAAGAGATCGGGGGGTTTGTGTTGATGGCAAATTGAATATGAGTCAACAGCGTGTCCTGGCAGTCAAAAGGGCCAACTGTGCCCTGGGGTGCATCAAGCACAGCGCAGCCGGCTGGCCGAGGGAGGTGATTGCCCCACTCCACACTGCACTGCTGCGGCCCCACCTCGAGTACTGTGTGCAGTTTTGGGCGCCTCAATATAAGAAGCACATCAAACTATTAGAGTGTGTCCAGAGCAGGGTGACCAAGATGGTGAAAGGACTTGAGGGCAAGATTTAGGAGGAGCAGCTGAGGTTGCTTGGTTTGTTCAGCCTGGAGAAGAGAAGGATGAGGGGTGACCCCATCACAGTCTACAACTTCCTCAAGGTGAGCAGTGGAGGGGGAGGTGCCCATCTCCTCTGCCTGGTGACCAGCGACAGGACATGAGAAAATGGGATGAAGCTGTGTCAGGGGAAGTTCAGATTGGACATTAGGAAAATGTTCTTCACCAAGAGGATGCTTGGTCACTGGAACAGGCTCCCCAGGGAACTGGTCACAGCACCAAGCCTGTCAGAGTTCAAAGAGCGTCTGGACAACATATGGTCATATGGTTTAATTTTAGGTACTTCTGAGAGGAACAGGGAGTTGGACTCAATGATTCTTATGAGTCTCTTCCAACTTGAGACATTCTACAATTCTATGAAATGAAATCTTAAGAATCTAAACAAAATAGGATATGTAAATCCTAGTGGTTTCATAACAAGTCACAACTCTCCTGACAAACAAAAACTGCTACATTTTATTCCATTCCTTCTTACCCCCATCCCTAAGTTTTTCTGAAGTGCTATAGAAAAGACTAAGTTTCATATCAAGAACACTTCAAGTATATTTCCCTCTTCAATCCCAAGTTCTTGCTTTGTATATCCAAAAATCAAGAGATAATTTCCTGAAGAGTAAATTATAATATAAGAGGAAAGGAAATTTGTGTACTAAATTCAAGGTGGAAACTTGAGAATTCAAAATTCAGATCATCTGCCTCATAGAAGTAAAGTTAATCCAGCAGAAACGTATTTAAGCTCTAACACAGTCATCACTTTGCAGAATAAATTAGCTGACTTTCTAGAGGTGCAGGTTGATCATTTAAGAATATCTTTGTCAAACAGTAACTATTCAAACTATTCTTACAAAACCTCAAAGTTGATAAGCTTTTTCAAATACAGATTTGTAAAAATGTGAGTAGTATCCCATTTCTTCTATCAAAGAAGTCTTTCATTGAAGGAAAAAAATTATCAACTTTGCTTAGATCAGTTTTATTAGGTTTAAGCGTGCTGTTTTTCCAAGAATAAGCTCAGTGTAAACTTTTACCTGAAAACACAAAAAACACATTCTTTAAACTAAATAACCACTTTACTCTGCCTGCATATCTTCTTAAGGCTTAACTTATGCAGTCCAAACAATTTTAAGAGGACTACTTCTAAAGTCAAGTGGAGTTTTGAAAGTCTCTGTGGACACAGGTTCCAGTCTCTCTGGACACCTGTTCATCAGACTCATGGTTCAAAATGAACAAACAAAAATACCCCAAAATAATGATAAAAAGCACCACACACACACACCCCCCCCATCCCCTCAAACCTAATCAGAATTTCTGCCTTCTCTGTTTCCTCCCACTAGATATTTGAAGAAAGGAATATGACCTTCCTTTAACTTCTCTTCTAAGGAGGAGAAACTGGATTTCTTCAACCTTAAGTGATGTGCTCTAGGCCCCATATCATCTTGGTGATCCTCACCTGGACTTGTGGCAGTATGTCGTTTCTTTCATACCTTGGTGAACCCCAAACATAGTACTTCAGATGTGGCCTCACAATTGCTGAACAGAGGGGAAGAACCACTATTTTCTGGCTGCTGGCTGCACCCTTACTAACGCAGCCCAGTACATGGCTGGCCTTTGTCACTGCCAACCCACATTCAACTTGTCATCCACCCGAGTCCAAGGTCCTTTCCTGGAAATCTGTCTTCTAGCCAGCCTGTACTGCTGCATGGGGCTACTCCATCCCTGGCAACAGGATCTCACAAGGCTCCTCCTGCCAGGCCATTTCTCCAGGTCCCGCTGAATGGTGACTGGCTGCCAGCTTATCAAGCAACTTGGTATCGTCCAAACATACTCATTGAGATCACACTCCAGCCATCATCCAGACAACTGAGAGACACCAAATCAATGCCAGCCCCAAAAGTGATCCTGGAAGGATGTCACTTGCAATCTGCTACCACCTGGACTTTGCTTCACTGATCACCACCCTCTGGTTTGGCAATCCAGCCAATGTCCCACCCACTCTGCAGGTCACTTATCTGGTCCATCTCTCAACAACCTGGATAGAAGGCTACCAGAGCAAACCATGTCAAAGGCCTTGCAGTCCTACAGACTTTTATTTTGCAGGATCTTCAACATCATGCTAGATTTTTAGTTCTTAGGCAAGGAAAAACCAACAAAGAAAATATTCTATTGGTATCCTAAGTATCTATTTCTGCACCAGAAAGATTTCTGTATTTCTCCTGATAATAAACAATACAAAAAGGATAAAATAAGTAAGGTCAAGATAGAGGTGGCTATTAAAAAGGAAGAAAAAGCATACACCCTCTGGCTTAACCATAGTAACAACACAACTTCACACCTGTCCTTTCACCAGTGAGCGTAGAGACAAGGAGACCGTGTGTGTGCCCACGTGCACACCTACGTACGTGTATAAAGAAGGCAATGGGATCCCAACAGCTTTTTGCTGCTTTTTCACAGGAGCATTGAAGAAAAAGTTTCCCATAATCACCACAATCAAACCCACTGGCCTCAAAAATCTCACTTGCCACAATGCTTATACAAAACCTCAGCATTAGCCTACTGGTATTTAAAACCCAATATATGTAATGCAGATCAATAATGTCTCTTTAGAAATACAAAATAACTGGTTGCTGCACTTCTCAGCAGGGAGTGTACATCCAGCTGTACTCCATCAGGAATGGGAACTCATGCTATTATCTCAGGAGTTTTCCTTCACACTCACCAATAAACTTTAGGGCTCTTGGCCATTATCAATCAAACCTGACAGAACAGTCTCTAAGAGAAGTACCATGATGCTATTAACTGGATTCTGGAATGTCTCCCATGATATATAAAAGTACACTATAGGTTTAGGGCACTGTTCTTAGAACACTGTTCTTAGAATATTGCCTACCTCTGCATCTGAAACAATACTAATAATTAGCATTTTTGGTTTGATTATACCTAATGATTTTATTGCAAGGTACTGTTCCATTTAAAGTTAGAGCTTATGTTCTTTCTTACAATTCTCCTCTGTAAATTTGTTTCACATCTGTTTTAAAAAGTTATTAGCAAACACCTTCATTCACATCATCACAAATCACAACAATAGTTATGACAACCGAGTTTTGCTCATTGGAGTGAGAAAAATACTGGAAATAACATCAACCAATATAATTCGGTTCCAATTCATTCATCTGCAGTCTTTCAGCGATGCTATGCGGAATTACAAACATGGTTTTGTGGGTTGTTCTCCCCCCCACCACCTTCCTTTTTTCTTCAAACAACTTTTTCCTTTTTACTGCTTTTTAACTACAGAAGATATTTCCACGGGACTCTAGTCTATAAACACTGAAACCAACTTTAAGTCATGTCACTTTAAGCGTGTCTCACTCCTCCATCAGGGCCCAAGTTCCCATGACTACATGGTACACACTCTGTCAGGATTTATCTGAACGGCATACTGAGTAGAGTGCACCAAAGAGCACTTTCACAGTTTCCTAACTGATGAGCAAACATGACAAAGCCTGTTGGGAGTTCAAAACAAGAAGCAGTACTTCTCTAAAAAACATGAGCTATCAAAAAAGTGCCTAAAATGAATACAAATTCTCAAAAGGCAAAACTAATTAATCTGCCATGACTGAAGCTTTGAGCTACCAGTGAATACTTTTTTGGTTTTCTTCACATCAGTCACATTTAGATAAAAGGAGACTGCCTGCTTATTACAACCAAATGTTTCGACTGCTATCAAATGAAGGGTAAAACCAATTACATACTAAATGAATAAGCACTGTAGCATGTAAATGCAAAAGCATCCTCAACTGCATTTTTGTGAAACATGCTATTGTAAATACAGGACATTGCTGTCAAGTCTCCTTTTTCATCACATTTTCAGTATCATGATAAGGAGTCACCCATCAGCTGCCACTGTGGCCTCATATACCCATTTTTACATCTTCAGTGCATACATCTTTTGCCATTCAGTGTAAAACCAGTAATAATTATCCTGAGTTTTATTCACTAGAGAGAAACTTTTCTTATCTGTGTTTTTTCGGACGGTCTGCTACCAAAAATCACATTTCTTTGAAAACTGAAGATTGCTTGTGGTCTGTTACATAAGAACCATCTCTTAAGTACAAAGCTCTGTATGATGCAACACTGTTTCTGACTGCCGTAAGTAACAGGTTACAAGGTTAGGAAAAGCTGGTTTTAAGTCTAGTGCTGCTGGAGTCCCCTGGATTTCCCCGTGTCCAAAAAAACCTGTTTTAATTAAAAAAATAAAGAAGGATAAAGAATGGGATGTAACAATTTATCTGTTGTAATTATACAGAGGAATGGAAATGAAGCAATAGAAACAATAGAAAAAATTTCTTTCTCTTCAGACATGCACACAAAATAGATCTTACCAGTTTTCACAGTCCCGGTTAATAAAAAAAGTCAGTATGTATTGCCAACTAAAA
The DNA here is from genome assembly GCF_031877795.1 of Strix aluco. Taxonomy (NCBI): domain Eukaryota; kingdom Metazoa; phylum Chordata; class Aves; order Strigiformes; family Strigidae; genus Strix; species Strix aluco. Next base: position 10,087,122 of record NC_133931.1, on the reverse strand, counting down.
CAAAAAGTTGATTTAGAATGGAAGCGCTCCTGTTCTCTTGCATGGGTTCACCTGCCTCTCTTGATAGAATACTTTGTCACTGGAAAAGGATCTTGTGGTAGAAAAGTGTATGAAATCACTGTAGAGGAACTGACTGTATAGCAGTTTCAGTGATACACAAGTTTCTACAAAATCATAAGGAGGAAAAACCCTGTCCCCTCACCCTTGTCCCAAAAGTCCTTCCCTCAGTAGAATAAGACAAATACAGAAACTTAAGCATGAAGGGAAAGATACACACAGGGAACTGTGAAAATGATTCATATACAACATACTTTCAAAGAAAATTAAAAAAAAAAAAGGCAAACCAAAAAACCCCCATACTTTCCCCTTTCCCATCTCTAATTTTAGATAAGTGTCCATGACATGACAAAGAACACTGAGAAATCTTCCCCTTTCAAGTGATGTTAGATTATACCAGACTTGCACTGAGAACAACAAAATTTATGTGAGGCTGGGCAGGAGCCAGTCATTCTTTCACTGATGTAGCATGCACACATCTGTTGCTCTAGACTGGTCCTGTAACAGACCTCTAAGCTCAAGCAGATCAGCACAGTGAGAAACCAAATGAGCAACAGTCATTGCAGGAATAGTGGTTTGGGTTGTTTTTTTTTTAAAAAAGAAACCCAACAAACTTATCTGCAGCCATATTTCGTTACACTCATCATTTAAACATTTATTGAAAAGAATGCATATGACAAGACCTAATTGTCAGAAAGCACATTTTGAGTTTTCAACTTCCCATTGAAGAGCAAAAGAAAGTACATTCAGCATTAAAGATGCTTGAGTATTACAAAAGTATAACAGTAAAACAGGCATCAGAAACAACTGCAGTTATTCTTTATTGTATCATCAGCTTCTAACTGTCCCTTCTGATCTACCAGCCTACCTAAAGGGAATTCAAACATTTAAGCTTAACCTCTGTATCTCAAGACAGTCCTGCAAACATCTGCTGCTTTAGGAGAAAGACTGAGAACTGCTTGGTCATGATAACCAAGTTATCCCTTGAGTGCAAAGATGTCCTTTCAGCTGGAGCTGGGACACAGTGGAATGGTAATCAAGACAGTCTTGTGGCGATCCCACATGTGCACCACTTATTCTCAGAACAGATGTCATCATTTCCTAAAAATTCCAACTAGCTCACACAGTAATATTAACTCAAGGATTAAAAATTGACTCTTCAAAAATCTATTTGAGTAACACAAATCACAGAGCTACTGTAGATATAAAAGCACGTCTGGTCAGAACAAAGCAGAGGTTATATTTTAAGACACTGTACCAGTAAACTGCCTAAACTATCTTGGGATTTTAACCACCCACCTACATATGCAATAATCCACCTCTTCATGTGAATATTATAAAAAAAATTCTCCCACTTTCATGCAGAAATATGAAGTTAAAAATGTCTTCCTTGCATGAATGTAACAGTATACTGAAGAAATCAACATGGAAAGGAGTACAGACCATAAATTCTCTTAAACTAGACCTAGACTACAACATAATGGTTTTGTTCCTTCCCCTCCAAGTCTGAAAAAAAAAATCATTAGCAATAGAATGAACCTTAATTTGCGTTTGCTGATGACCATTAGATCACACTCATGCTTTAAAAAAATTATTAAAAAATAATCTTGCAGTTCTTTGGTAACTACTGGATAAGATGTCTAAGCCTGGCTACAAAGATGACAGGGTCTTTTTCTTTGGTCTGGTGTGACTGGATGACAATGAACCTTAAGAGGAAAAAAAACCTTGCAAATTTTCATTAGTTTCAGTAGTTTAAACCATGTAGCATGAAACCTTTCCAGTCAAACTGCTATATACCAGCATATACTTACTATTTCATCCTTTGATAATATTACAACAGATTTAAATAAAGTTTGGGTGGTTTGGTTTTTTTTGGAGGAGGGGAAGGGGGAGGCTGTAGGTTTTTCTTTTTTTTTAAAAAAAAAAAAAAAATAAAAAAATCAAACACACAGAAGCCATTTGGGGAATCTTTCCTAGGGTTCTGATGTTTTTTGAGGTATGCCTTCATATTTTGTTGGGCTTTCTGCTAAAAACTTACCAAATACAAAGTCATCGGAATCAGTAAAAGTGCCTGCTCTGATTCTTCACCTGAAACTTGTCCCAAAATGGCATCTAACTGGATCCAAAGTCTCCTCTGAAAATAATTTTAGTTAGAATAGGAAGACAATATGTATCAGTCCACCCAGTTGAACTAATTGCACTTCTACTGGTGGACAACCAAGGGAAAAAAAACAGCAATTTTTAGTCCATCATCTATTTTATTATTTCAGAAAACTTGTTAATTGTGGTTAAGGAACAGTAAATTCATAATTCTGTAATACCTTCATGGAACTAGACTGACACATACACAAAACAGTTTATTTCTTTTTTGTCACATTCTTTATGAAAAGGTGGTTCTGATCTTACCACTGATCTGAGCTACGGTAGGAACTACACCAGACTGAGAGGCTATGAAACAGATCTAACTTTTCTTTAATCCATTTAATTTCCCTATCTTTTCTGTTCACAAAATAGTTCTAGTTCATAATGTTATTAAGAATAAAGAAAATAATTAGTTTATCCACAAACGATCTTACTGTCACTGAGGCAGGTGCAGGTTGTATTGAACTAAGTCAGCTTTAAAATAATGACCTAAGATACTTCAGGCTGCAGAGCCATAACAGCACAGAGCTTGACACTGCCTGCAAAAGCCCAGTGAGGGCTCCAAGCCATATCCATCATTAAGTTAAAAATCAAACAGCTGCAAGGATGGGATCATCCCCTTTGCCTTAATATGGTGGGCTCAAAATGGAAGTTCAGGAGCTGCTTGAAGAGCTCTCTGGTCACCCACAATGCATGGACAACAGCAGCAGTAATAAGAGCGACATAACAGCCACTTCAACCATTCAATTTCAGTCCCCTGCTTCACAGGAACCACAGCCTTAGGTAAGCAGATGTACAGAAACCAACCCAGCTTTACAGCAGCAGAACTGTGTATGCAAGCTACAACTACAATAAATGGAGCACTTTGCCTGCCACACTCTGACCATCTGCATTTTTTTCATGCAAATTAATAAAAAACAAATTTGGGAGAGTTGCAGATTTTTTGCAGTATGTTAGCAGTAGAGCATATATCTTGTTTCCCATCAAGTAAAGCTTTTTTATATTTACAGATAATAAAAAATAATACAAGTCCAGAAACAATTTAAACCGCAAACAGTTTAAATAGGGCACATAAAATAGTTATACAAAAGAAATTCAAGAAGTAGCAATGCAAGCACTAGAAGTGCCCACTATTCTCTATTCCTCTGATTTACTGCTGTCAAATCAGACATAAAATCTTTGAAAATACGCACAATCCACACAAATGGTGCAGAACACTGTGTATTTATTTTCTATATTCTGGTTTTCTCCGAATGGGCAATACCACACTCAGACTGTACTGATGTATCTCCTAAATCATGAAAGCATTATTCTGTATTCTTACCCCAGAAGTCACCAGTGACGGCAGAATACATATTTTTACTTAACTCTATGAATGCTGTCAACTGTATTAATAAGAACCCCAATGGCTGCACCTATTCCACATATTTAAGACCAGGGGGCAGCAATACTGTCAAACACAAACCAAAACAGGTTGATTGCTGACAAATCTATAAGCAACCATGGCTTAGTTACACGAGAAAAAAGAAGTTACAGTTATGAAAAAGTTACAGAAGTTAATCTAGGTTACATAATTGAAGTAAAATATATAATTTCAAATGTAACCTTACAATCACTCTATTACCTAGTCAGTTATTGTAAATAATAGCACTGTTAAAATTTTGAACATAGACAGTTTTTACTAAGCCAACATGAAATAATTTTAATCTTATGGAATTATATTTTCCATACCCAAGACTATCAGAACACCATGATTAATACTTTTTCCTTGCATACCAAATGCTTTGCTCACGCCAACACATTCAGCAAAACTAAAAAGAATCTATTAAATCCATCTCCTAGATACGCACTGGCTCCTGAACAATTGACAAATACCTGATGAACTACGTGTATAAACCAAAACAACAGCTAACTGCAATCTATAAAACAATAGCAAAAAACCTGCCTTCTTTCAGCATTATTATGCTAGTACCTTCAACCAAGCAGGGCAAGAGAAGAGCTACATATTGTCTTGTTTTAAAGTCATTTGGAAGACATTTCCTCATAACTGCTGACCTAGTCCATAGGAAATCACACTGAAACCTCAAATAGCAAGCAGTGGACTGATATCCCGTAGAAACCAGCTCTGGAAGTTTACCCATTTTCACACTCCTATTTCTTGACAGCAAAGCAGGATGAACATTTAAATGATGGTCATAATAAGCATTAAAAAAACCCCACAACACTGAGGCTTCAAGGTTGAGATGCTGAGACTGTATAATCATTTCTGCGGCATTATTTTGCTCCTCTCCTTCCACCACCTATTTTGTTTTCATATTATTTTCCTCACTCCACATTCATCCCTTCATCCTTACCTCATTTCTTAAACAAAGTCTCCCTTGGCAGGTTTCTGCAGTCAGAGTTCTGCGCTGACTTGATCTAATGAGTGGCTGGGGAAAACCTCTGCTAAGGCTCCCAAAGAAAACTCAACCTTCATCTTTCCTCTAAAAAATCCCAACATTCACACTTTTTTCTACTACAACTACTGCCAATACCAAAAACACCAAGAAGTACAAGAGCAATATTTAAGTTCAGACAACTGCTTTAAGCACTAATCTTTAAGACGCCAGGGCAGGGAAGCTTTCTGTAACTAGCTCAACACAAGAGCAAAGTCCCACAATTAAAAGACCAGATTACATGCATACCGATGTCTCTAGATCCCGTGGATTTGGGCGGGTGGCACTGCCCCGTCCCTGATGCTCTTTCTCAAAGACAGAAAAAAAAAAAAAAAAAAGAAAGAAAAAAAGAAAAGAGGGGGTGGGGAGAGTGATTTACCTCTTCCAGCAGTGTGACCGTATTTCTGCAGTTCTGCAACCGGGTGGTGAAGCTGGAGGTGGTCGGGGAGTTGTAATCCTCTGTGGTCTCGGCGATGAACTCCGACACGGTGATCTGGTCCGGCATGATCCTACCCCACCGGTAAAGCCCAGAAGGAGCCGAGCACACAGGTCCGGAGGAGGGGAAGCCAAGTTTTGGGGTGAAGGTAGAGGGGAAAAAAAAAAAGGGGGGGGGGGGAAACGCAGAGGGGAAATGTTAACAGCCAGCAGAGACCCGCAGCATCAAAGCAGCGGAGCCGCTGAGAGAGGCTGAGGCTTCGCCCTCCACATCCAGCCTCTCCCCCGGCCGCCCCCCCCTCCTCCGGGCAGGAGGTGAAGGGGGTAGCCCCCACACGGCACCCCTCGCCGCTCGGCCCGCCGGTGGGCAGCGCTCCCTCGGCTGGCTGCGGCCCCCCGACGGCTGCGGGGACGGGGCCGCCTCTGAGGAGCCCGGCCCCGCCGCCGGCGCTGAGGGGAGGGGAGCGGCGCCCGCCAGCCCCCACCCCGCCGGGCTCAGCCCCTTTCCCCACCCGCCGCCGACCCCCCTCACGCCCCCCCCGCCTGCCACAGCCGCTCCCGCCCGCCGCCAAGTTGAGCACTAACTTGTGCGGGCTCCGGCTGCGCCCCCCGGCCGGGGGGAAGGAGGGGACGGGCCGGGGGAGGCGGCGGCTGCGCCGGGGCTGGCGGGGGCTCCCGCCGCCGCTGACAGTCACCCGGTGACTGACACGCGCTGCCCAGCGCCCGCCCGCAGCCGTTACGTGGGGCCAACGAGGAAGCGCTCTGCGCAGGCGCGGCCGGCCGCCTCCCCCTCCCCCCCCGGCACCGCCCCCTCCCCGGCCTCGCGCACACACCCCCCACCCCCCACCCCCCCCGCGGGGGAGCCTCGCGCCGGGGCGCGCGCGGGGGCTGCGGGCGGGGGCGGCGCGGGGATGGCGGCGCGGGGATGGAGGGGCTGTGCCTCTGCCTTTATTTTTTATTAGAAAAAAGGGCCTTTTGATGGAAGCACACAAGGTCGGTGCCTCGTACAACAGCGGGAGCGGCAGCGGCCTGAAACCTTCCGGGCATCCCCGGTACCTTCCTTTGTGCTGACCCCGGTCCCGCATCCGCGCACAAGTAGCATTTCTGAATAAGTGAAAATATCCTTTGTCTGTTATTGCATCATGTAACTCTGGGAATTGACAGACAGCACTAATGAGGGTTTTTTTTCCCTTTTTTTTTTTTTTTTTAAGCTTAGATTTTGGGGCCCATATGTGCCTTTCTAAAGAAGGCTAGGTCTCAGGAGGCTTAAGTAATTATGGTCATCTGCTGTTTCAGTCCGATTTATTTAGTCATACTATGTGTTTCCCTTCTCCTTGTATTTGGGATTCTCTCCACAGAAGCTGGGAAACTCAGGAATGGTAAATATTCTCAAATCTGAAAATTGAAAATGAGCGGTATTATATGGATATATCAATTTCAAAGGTTTTAATGTTCTGTATATAGCAACCTACTCCTGTATTACAACGCATTTAGGCTTTTACATGGTTTTGTATGTAATTCTAAGAAAATGCCTGTACAACACAAAAATAGTTTAAAATAGCTACAAGAGGCTGCGGTGCCTGAGTAAGCACAAAAAGGAGATACCCGATTTGTGTCTACTCATAAAAAATCATTTGTATGCAGTTCTGCCAGCAAAAATATGACCAATACTCCAGAGAAGTGGTCCTGCCTGAACATGTTTCTTTGATTTCACTGCCTTAGCAGAAGCCCTTCATATGGCCATGTGATTGCTGCTGCTGCTGCTGCTGCTTCACGTGATCCAGCTTTCGGCACAAAGGCTGCGGACTCATACAGATGATTGTTAAACGTCATGAGACTCTGATGAAAGGTAGAGTAGGCAAGAGGAGGAGGAAGCCAAGAAAGGAACCGCGTGGGAGTTGCACTGAAAAATGGATTTGGGCAAAAAAAAATGGAGCACTGAAGAAGCGACTGGAGGGGTAGGAAGAAAATCAATTGAGGATCGTGTTTGTAAGAGTAGTGGAGGAGGAAAAGAGATCAAGAAGAGAAAAATGACTGGTGGCATCAAAAGCCCTATGGAAAGGAGCGTGAAAAACTGGCTGGGGGTTTAGGCCAGGGAAGAGCTGTTAGTAGCATCAAAAAGAGCTGTTTCAGTGTGCCTAGCCTGCATGGAAACTGGATGGGTGAAGGGCTGGGATATGCCCCAAGGGCCAAGCAGGACCTCTGTGGTCATCCCCTATAATTTCCTGCAGAACATCAGTCATGGGCTGTCACACAGCTGCTCCTGAGCCAGACCTACGGTCTGTGGGTCAGCTACGGTGTTCACGTTAGGAAGAGTCCTGATCCCTCTCTAGCAGATCTCAAGTGAGGATAAATCCATTGCACTGATGGGTAAACTGGTTTAATTAATTGAGTACTCCCACTGTTAAAGTTGAATTGTTCCTCTTTGGGCTGAGGTTATTGAGCTTGAGCACTAGTCTTTGGATTGTAAAATAACCTCATCTGCTATCCTAAACAAATCCTACCCCAGATAGTGTGGACAAAAGCTGGACATATTGCTACAGACATAATTTAATACTATTTAGAGAAAATTTAAACTGCAAAATTGAAGAGCATGTTCAACAAAGAAAAAGAGGAGGCAGGCCAGGGAAACTGGAGCAGTGAAGAGTGACAGAAATATATAAAAAATAGAACGAATACAGAAGAATACTGGGAAATAAAGAGAACAGCACAAGGCCTAAAGATGAAAAAGGAAGATCAATAGCTACCGATCGTAATTGCCTATTAGTCTGGTTTTTTGACAGTTCTTAAATTGTTAGCTTTATTAAAGAGAATGTGGTGCTCAGTTTTGCTGCTTTGAAGCAGCATTTCCTTTTCCGCTACACAAATGCTAGTACAGAAAATAGCCCTATGGGCATGACCTCTTTAGGCTTGGATTATCTTCACTTAAATTCACTGGCAGCAAGATTAGTTAATTAATATGTTAATAAAAAATAAATGATACAATTTGCTTGTAAAAATGTGCTTACATTTAAACTAGTCAAATTATATAACTGTTTCAGATAGCTTTTAGTGGATTTCAGATTTAACCATATTTCCTGTTTTGAGTTGAGATCAGTATCTGAGATTCACTTCTAAATTTGTAAGATGCACCTCTCTATAAATTGTCACTAACTGAAATCACTGTTTCACTTCACAAATGTCAGAGAATAATCAGCACAGTGTGAAAGTTATATTTCACGGCGTCTGCTCTAACGCTATCTTAGTCTGTGCTAGATCCTGGGGGAGGCTGTGCCACAGCCTTTTTCGCATGTAAGGCTTGCCAACAGAAGTTATGCTTATCTCACTCCTCTGGGTATTCTGATGTGAAATGCATCTCCGTGTCCATCCTGGGACAAGCCAGCGCGGGTGAGGAGCATGCAAGCAGCCCTGGAAAGCACACTCCTTGCTGATGATACACTGCAGTCAAGGAAGTTGTGCTGTCTTGCCGTCCTACCCAGTGATTCAGTCTACAAATCCATTTGATCCCCTAGCCTTTTTTTACTGTGACTGCCAACAGGAGAGTTAATTACAGCAAATTGATAATATTTCTGCAATATTGGTGATTGATAGTCACCATGCTTAGGGAGAGGCTAAGGAACATAGCAACGACAACACAAACTACTCATACGGGTGTTTTGCAATAAGCTGAATAGCAACTATGGTATTTTTCATTTTATAGTACTCTAGTCATATTTAGATTGAGATCATCAGTTCATTCACACGAGCAGAGCGGTAGTCATCAGGTGATGATGACTATTGTTATCATTTCGAGCTTTCAAACATTACAGATATGTGCCAGAGGTGAAGAGCTACATTGCACTTACATAGCTCTTCGTGTCGTCAATGCAATTAACTGTTTAAACCACACAGCAGTGAGGCAGAGAACACTATAGATAAGGAGACATGCAGGAGGCTGTGGCCCAAAAGCAGGGCTGTATTTTTGTCTGTCTAGCTCTAGTCGTGCTAAGTCAGCTCTTCAGGGTACCAATGCCTCAGCTGTGCTGAAGCTGGTGGTGGATCTCCTGGGGGTTACCATTAGGCTGCCCACAGAGAGCAGCCCGGGGACCACCCCCGAGGCCACACTTGCCTGCTGCATAGATAGCGAGCTCACAAATACAAACTCAGGTGTGGTTGCTGCTTGGTTTTTGGAAACAAGCTTGACCCAGGTCCCTGGCTGTGCGCCAAATACACTGTTAAGCATTCTCAGACAGGCTGCCTTCAGGGCCACTTGCAACCTGTCAGTGTGGTGGTGAAGAGAGTTGTTTGCTGAAGAAGGAAATCACTGTGCACATGGCTACTGTGCAGATGACTCCTCCTGATTAGTACATAGTCATGCCGGGATCTCACATGCCAATTTGTTTTTTCTTTCTTCCCAAGTATGGAGATGATGCCACTTCGCAAATAAGGGTTTACACCTACATTTATTTCTTTACTTTCAAGGTTCCCATATTGGCTATTAGTGCTCATAAAAGTGGTGTAGATCAGGAATTAGTGTTTAATTAAAACATCAAATCATTGAAATACACTTGCTATTGTTAGTAAACTACATAGTTGTTCTTTTTATGCTCCTTAGCACCTTCACAAACACGAAGAATATCACCAGCTCAGCAGCAAATAGCAACAGAACTAGTGGCGTGCTAGAACTCATTAGGAAAATATCCTTAGGCTATGCTGCTCTACTATACTGCTATTCTGAATAAATTTGTGGTTTGGTGTTACATTCATCCATTTCAGCTAAACACAGCAGTCAGCATTATTTCCCATCCTCCTTCCTATCCTAACTCACTGTGTGGGATCGCTGTATGGCATAAGGCAGCCATGTCATTTGATCCCTGATAAAATTGATTTGAGATTCCTTGAGAAAACGTATATATGGCAAATTGCTGTTGCAACATTTTTATAATTTAATTTTCAGATAACTTCTGACAAAATTAATGGGAAATGCTTATTTAAATTTATAGCCATAAGTACTAGAATATTCACAAATATTTCTGAACATCAACTCTTCTCATTTGAGTTGAATGTTGGGCTTAGAGGATACAAGGAGCTTCAAATCAACAAGAATCTCAGCAGAGTGAGTTTGGCTTTTGGTTTTGGAGTACTAAACTAAACTGGAGTTGCTAAAACTCAGTAACTTTTTTTGTTAACGGAACTCCCATAGTTTTGTTCCGATAAACAAAACCACACCATTTGTGTAAGGACATGTAACATCAACACTTTGTACTTCTGCTGGAAATGTTCAGTCTGGAGGAATTTCACCTCCAGGACAGTGTCCTCTCAGAGGATGGTCCTGTTGGCTGACTGAGCCTTGTACAAAATGTAACAACTACATATTTTAACCTGCAGCATGTTTACACTTTTAATATCACATAAGTGCGTGATGTACTCAGAGGAAAAGGCAAAGTCTATTTTAAACATTGAAGCCTACATCACACGTTGTGACTGGTGCTAATTTGCTTGAAGGGAATTTACATGGTAAACTGCAAAGTGTTTCTGCTTGTGAAAGAAGGCTGTTGGACTTGACATTTGCAAACAAATCTTTGAAGTGATTGTGTTACGGGGACAGAGTAGTCAGGTAACCTTCCAGTCCAGGAAAAATATTCTTATCTAAATCATACCGCTCTACATGCAGAAAACCAAAATCCAGATCCAGCAAACATGCTGATTACAATTCTGTGTTTTTAAGCGGCAGTGTCTACCAATATGGCTTATGGACTACATGAGCTGCATCAACAATTTCTGTTGCCATTGTGACTGTTTTGAATACAAGAATCAGCTGATTTAAATTTTAATACTGGTATCTCCAAGCATTTGTCTTCATTTGGTATTTAAAATTAGGTAAGAAAACATAAGCAACTGTCTCAGAAACTACAGTATTAGTTTAAAAGCCTGTTAGCACTAGAAATAATGGCTTTAAAAAAAGGTTCTTTTTGCGTTCTTTTAATATGATAGCAAAAAGAGAAATTGTGTTCTCATTATAAATGACATTTTGGTAACATTAAGATCTTGCCTTTTTAACACTATATGTTCCAGATGAAAAAGATTAAATCAAAACATCAGAAACATATCACTGAATGATATATTTTGCATCTTATTTACTTGAATGTCCTGTGCAAGGAGTGTGACTGAATGATAGGTAAGCTCAAATAGCCATCTCAAAGGACAGCTGAAAATAACAGTGCTGAAAATGAAGTGCAGCATTGAGTTACACAAGATTAAGCTGACTAATCTGCTGATTCAGTTTTGCCTTTGTATTTTGGTTTTGTCATGCAAGATCAAGAGTCACGCAGACAAACACGTAATGGCATTCCAGGCTCACAGTAACAACAACAAGCAACGGGCTGTCCCCCTTGCAACCTCTGCATCCTCCAAAGATAAAAACAGCAAAATGCTCACCAGCAGCAAGAGGCAGCAGGCTAAGGACAGGGAAGGCATGCTATGCTCTTTTTTTTGTTGCAGGTGTACTGAATTTGGTATCTTTATTGCACAGAGGTTTTTTGTTAGAGATGCTCATTTAATAAACCTCACTTCAGTTCATAGGAAGCGTAATACTGCGTATGTCAGGAGAGATCAGATTGAAATAGAGCCCTTAAAACATCTACAGAATATAAAAACCCAGCAGTATATTCTTCTATAACGACTATGTCTTGGGCAGTCCAAAGATATCAAACTCTTATGAATGCTGATGGATTAAGAAAACTGTCAGTGGAGCCTCTGGCAAATTTAACCCTTGCCCACGGTGCAAATGGGAGCCTATGCATTGCTCACAGAGACAGCTGCACAAGGACTACCAACCCCATGGGAGCTGCTCTCCCAGCAGAACCCACCAACACCGATGGTGAGGGTCAGGACCAGCACGGAGGAAACCTGTGGGTGGTTACCCTTGCATTCCCAACCTTGAGCAAATCCTTGGAGGATTGCTGGGAAGGGCACAGCAGACACGTTAGCATGAGAGCAAGCCATGCTAGTGGGATTGCAAAACACAAGACAAAGTCAATGTCATGAAAGGGTACTCTGTGATTGAAACACAAGAAATAAAAGAGTCCTTCCAAAGCAGGAATCATATTAGCTGAATACATTCTTTTTTTTTTTTTTTTAATATGAGAAATAGCAATGACTAAAATCAGAGAGTGATACTGCAGAAATGAACATGTTGCAGGGCAGCTGGCATAGCAGGCTCTCCAAACTAAAAAGATAATGAAATAAAGCCTCAACCCGTACTGCAAACATTTCAATATTTTCTCTTTCCCTCTGGAAATGATATGGCTGTGTCATTATCCAGGCACATCTCTGGTTCTACCTAAGCTGCTAAACGTATGCTGATGGAAGGATGTGTCTTGCCTGCAGTGAAACTGGAGGTTCAGGCCAAAATGAACCTGGGAAGCAGTTTGAGAATGAAATAAAGGCTCTGTAGACCTCGGTTCATGTCCTTGAGCTGCCACTCACGGCTGTGACATGGCATTTGATCTCTGTGTGCATCGTTTCCCTATCTGTGGAATGCAGACAATTACATTTATTTTTCTAGGTGAAAGCACACTGGGCATTTCCAGCTGAGTAGTGTAAGAGTTTAAAAAAATAGCTGAAGGATGAGAAGGGCTCTCAGGCCAAACACTTTCATCAGCATTTTACTGGATAGACGAAAAGGATTGGCAGGTAAATGGAAGGGTTTCTTTCTACTAGTTGTTCATGATGTGAAAATATAAAGCAGAGAGATCTGGTTTTGTGAGGGTTTTTCTCCCCTCTGTATTATGAATTTATTAGCGTTAGAGCAGTATTTAGTGCAAGAAGAGGGACTGAGACCCCATCATGCTAAACAGATACACAGAAGACATTTGTGGTTTTATGCAAGCTTTTCTATGACACAGTTTGCAGATGTGCGCATGTATGGGCCTACTGAGTGGAAGTTCAAAAGCTGGCTTATAGTGTTGACTGAGCATACTTCATTTCTTAATTTCCTAAAGAGTACCTTGTTAGAGAAATGCTGGAAATAAATCTGCAGGTGTTGGATGTTATAAAAAAGGCCCCTGCCAACCACTGAACTTACTAGCACATCTGCATTTCCTTTAGATAAGCCTCTATTTTTAAGGATGCGTCACTTGGCCAGACTCTATACTTGAACTTAGCGTTGGAAATTTTCACTTCAGGAGGGATGTCTTTTGGGTTTTGGTGGGTTTTTTTTGTTGTTGTTGTTTGGGGTTTTTTTTGTTTGTTTTCTTTTTAATTAAGCAGATCAATATGTTTGTCAATATGTAAGATCTGAAATAATTTGAGTCATATCTGCTTTAATGGTCAAAGGCTTGTCATCAAGCAAAAATTACTCATATTTAAAATTAGGGTCTTAATCTTTTATTAAAGTAGACATTTGAACGTTGTGGTTGTGGGGTTGTGTTAAAACCCAGGAGAGCAAACAACCATCTGGAAGCTTCTGGAAACTGGTCTTGCTGCATGGACGTAGTCTCCATTGGGTCAGTGTTCACACGGTGCTAAATGAAATAAAGAGGTTTGGAATTTAAGTCTAGAAGTCCATCACAGCAGCACCTCTCTCTGTTTATTCATTTGGTTCTACTTTTACCCACTGAAAATGAGCTTGCTGCTTCCTAAGTTAACTGGCTTTCCTTGGCTACCATAGAGGGTGATCATCTGTTCATCTGTCCTGTCCCTAATGATTTTTTCGATGCATTGCCGATCCAGCAAATTTGAAGGGCAGGCAGGAAAGGTGTCAAAATTCTTCAGTTCCTAGAAGTTTTGTGCGAAAATAAAAATGAGCAGAGGAAAAAGATGCTTATTGCCCCTATGGGTAGAAAAGGCTCACCCTCATCTTGTTCTTTATCAAGATAATCAGAGTATAAGAAAGATCCTGTAAGCGTCCCAGTCATGGGAAAAGTTTCACTGATGGTTTGTATCTCAGGAGCTGTAGTCAAGACCCAAAGCCATAGGATATCAGGTTTCATTAATTTCAGTGATCTCACCACTACTTATTTGCTTGTTGGTAGCTGTGTTCTGTTTTATTTTATTCCTCCAAGAAAATCTAGGAACAGTAGGACATAAAAACTTAAGTCCTGTTTCAAAATCAAATAGAAATATCCAGCTTAATAGCTTCATACTTTTCAAAAGATGATTGTTTGACTTCTGGTCTCTTGCTTATTTAAGGCATCATGGGCTTAAAAAGGAAAAATATGCATAACCATGTGACAAAGCAAATGCACCAAAGGAAGATTTATTCAGTTTTCAGAAGATCAGCAGCAGTGATTCACCCCTCTTGGCTGGGCTGGAGTGCAATATGGTCAACTGTTTCCCCCAGGGAGGAAGAAAAGATGAAAGTCCCACACTGCTGCGATGGCCATGCAGGGAGCAGTGACCTGTGCCAGGATAGCTCCAGCCAGTGCACCAGGTACAAAGAAAACTTCAGCCTTAACTATCACTGTTGTTGTTGTAGGGGGTTCAAGTCAGGCGATACAAATGTAGCTTTTAGTGGTTCAATGAAACACAGCAAAAACTTTAAAACAAGAGCACTCACCATCCAGAGACTGAATAAACAAAAGCATATTTAGACAACTGTGTGCTATTCAGCACTTTACAACACTGGAAGAAGAGAGTCCCTCCTCTTTCAAGCCCCCGCACAAATCTTGCCACAGATTTTTCAGGCTGATCTCAGAGATTTGTTGTTTTCAAAGTTAAAACAACATCAGTTACCAGATCTAGATGAGTTGAAAGGAGTTACAGACAGTATCCTTTTTATACCCTGCCCCCCTCATCCAGCTTTGAAATCTATGAAAGCAAAGCCAAATACATAATAAATGTTAGTGTTTGTTCCAGTACTTGCTCAGGCAGTCAATGTTTTGTAAGGTTTTACTGATTTCTTGGAATTTTTGATCATTGGAAGGATCAATAGGTTAGACCTTTTCTGAAAAACACCCACTGTAGTAATGTCCAAAGTGGCATTAAGCAGAGAAAAAACCTACTATCAGGTATTGCAATTGATAAAACCAATTTCTTATAGGCTTGTTTTTCATAGATTCTGGTCTGCTTTTTACTCTTTAATTATGTCTTTTTCCTTTCTTACCGATTCCATAGTGAATCTCTTGAAGAAAAACTTGAAAGCCTGGAAGCTGAAGATCTCATGTCTCATCTGTCACGACCAGAAACCTACCTAGATGAGGCGAAAAGATCAAGTAAGTAAAACTGACCAAAGCTATGGGACTGACAAGATCACTTAGTCAGTCAGTTTGAAACAATGTCTATTAATTCTTCAGTGATGGCAGTTTATCATATGTTACTTGATTACTACATTTGATAGCATTAATTTCACTGTGGTAAACATATCTATTGAAATTCCCTGAAAATAACACCTTGTTAAAAATTGCTACAGGAGAGTTTCATTTAGCTGACTGGAAGAACCCTCCATCTAACTCAATGTGGCAACTACTCACTCAGTGGCACTGAACGCAGAGCTGGTAACATTGCCTGTCCAAGTTTTCTGACACTTCAGAAGACCCTGTTTTCAGATATAACTTCAGTCTAACCATTCAGGCTGAAAATTTCCATGTCAGGTGTATTCACCAGACTGATCTTTTTTGGAAGATGAAGATACGATTTGAAGGATAAAGAGACTGGGAGCAAAAAATGGCCTGACAGGGAGGAATCCTGCGTGTAGGAGAGGGGAGGAGGGTGCAGAGAGATGGTCATACCAGGACACGGACAAGTGGTTTCACAGTTTTTCATCAGACATCTTTACTATTATATTGCATACTATTTCCAGTTTAGGACTTGCATTGCTGTGGAGGAAGGAAGATGGTAAGAGATGCTGCAGAGCCTCTGGGGGGGTGGGCAGGACTGGGACATACCTTTCACTTTGAGACCTGCTGGACTGATCTCCATGGTAGGTCCAAAGGGACAAGGAGGAAAAAAACTGACCAAGGCTTGGGGCCAGATATTGATGCTGGGAAGGAGAAGACTACCCAGAAGCCACTGCCTTTTAAGATGAGGTGGTAAAACAAGGAGGCTGGGACAAGCCACATGAGACAGAGAGATGTGGACCAGGTAGGCTGTCAGAATGGGAGACGTGGCAAAGACCTATGAGGATGAGATGGGGATCGAACAGAGGGGCCAAGGCAGAAGGGGTGTGGGAGGGAGGCCACCTCCAGATCATATCTTTTGCTTAGCTAGTCTGCCCATTTCCATTTGAGCACAGCACTGGATTCCATGAGGAAAAGCACATCTCCTCCTCTATGAGTCTTTTTTTTTTTTTTACCTTCTCTGTAAGAGAAGTCTTGTTACTTCTGTTGACCTATTTCCCCAGACACTGCTGTAGTTTGTTTATGGGTTTTGTCCAGTTTGTTTTATGTTTCCAAACATGTCATGTGGGTCTGGAGGTTTGCCAACCCTTAACATTAAAAATAACATAGAATAATCCCTGTCTCCAAGACACATGGGATTCAATTAAAAATTGCAACATAAAAGTTTTTGGATGGGATGTTACTATATCTCTTTTCCCTCCTGTTTCTGAGCCTTTAGGATACTTTCAAGTGATGTTGTCAGGAGCTCTTTTCCCATTAGGAGGACTAGACATAGCTTTAACCAGCAGGTTTCAGATTTTTACATACTGGCTGGAAAGGATCTGAGGTTCTACCAGGTATGCCACTAGCTTGGCAGCACAGGAGAAGAAATGGTTACAGGCTCTTTCCATAAGGAAAAGGTGTGTCCTTTGATACAAAGGCAAGGGTATAAGAGGAGAACTTCTCATCAACCTTAAACCAAGAATATTATGCTTGAATATTACGTTACATGTAGGAAAAAGGTGTTAGAAGAAAACCTGGGTGCTGCACTGTTTTTTGTGGACTGGGAAAGGCCTCCACCAGCAGTCAAATGAGTACCACTATCTTACAACAAAACCACAGCCACTGGCAACCCTGGATCTGACTCAACCCATGATGACATGTCTGCTTGTTGTTCAACTTTACAGCACATCTGTTCCTTTTAATGATATTATCCATCTCCTTAGGCAAAGCAGTCACCTTCGTGATTACAGGTTTATGCTATTCAAATCAAAGCAAAAAAATATATAATGGCTCATTGCTTTCTAAATCGAATGCTGACCTGAGTTCACAAGTAACTATGATTTACATTAGATTATATTTTGAATTGATGGTAATTTATTTTTCATAAGTCCAAATAGTCACAGAATATCCTTACATCTGCTATAAGAAGCTACTGAATATTATTTAATTAGTCATTTGCTCTAGGCAGCATTACCAGCATTTGTGGTTAGTTCTCAGTGGTTCAGGATGATTATATTCCCTTTCTATGTCTCCTACTAATTTCTGAGCCTCTCAGCACTACAGCAACCAACAAATAAAATTAAATATGAAAGAAATCCAGAAAAATATTTATAAAGAAATCAAGCTGGTTGAAGTTATCAGGATTGATTGATGAGAAACAATGCTGAGAAGGAAGCATATGTGGCTATCCTAGAGAGAAGAAAGGTGGTCCAATGATGAATGTGCTCGTGTGGGTTCAACACCCCGACTTGGTGACCTTGGACAAGATATTAGGGCATCATTCAGAATGGCAAATTCCTCAGGCCTTATGCCTGTGCAAGTGTTTTGTCTGGGTAAAGAGTCTTTTGAGGCTAAATACAGATTTTATGAAACTCTTGACCCAGGGACAATAATACAATTTGGGCCGTGTCAAGATGGCATCTTGACTCTGTTTCTCACCCCCTGAAAAAAAAAGAAAAAACAGTGCTTCCCAACCATCCTTGGCAATGTGTAGGTAACACTATCAGATTTATGTAAAGTTCTTATGTATGACAGTATGTGAGTGGGAGCAAGGAGTGAATAGGAAATATAAAACCCCAGAACAGATAGAGAACAATGAAAACCTGGGGAAATATGATTGCTTTCTACCCTAGGGACACCTATACCTGAAAAGAGAAGGACTAGTTGGGGCTTAAGTAAGAAAGAGGCCTAACTGAGAACAGGGTGACATTAATAGCAGCTGGGTGACAATTCAGTACAATACAGTACAATACTACAATAGCAGATTCTATTAGTCCTAAGGCTGAGGAGAGCATTTGTTCTTGTGCCTGATTATAAATACATACAATCATATTGAATTAATTGGTACAATCTAAGTGCTTGACTAATCCTAGCTCTTAACTAATAAGTATAATGAGTTGGATCCCTGTATTTTTAAGCTTTTAGAACTGGTTAAATAGTGTGGAAAGCAAATGGATTTTCAGGAACAGAATATAAAAATTGCCAATATATTGGATAATAGTCAAGAAGAAAATCTTATGGGAGGATTTTGCAGAGGAGAGGAAAGGATTCGGAAATATTTTTGCACTCTCTAATTACCTACATTTGATATTGCTTAAACTCTGTGTGATTTCATGCATAAGTCATTTAATGACCTATTTTAGATTGCCTTTTTTTTGAGTATTTTTTTTCCTTTCACAGTAGAATACACAACCTGAACAGCAATAATATAAATATATATTTTGCATGTCTAATGAATATTTTAGACAAATACTAACCAACCAGTTTTTGTGTATGCCTGAACTGGAGTTAACCTAACTAGAAAAACTCAAACAAGCAAAAGTTAATATTGTTTCTACAGTCACTGATGTAACAATAATAGTAGTTGTACACCACCATGCTGAAAATCAACTCCCTTTATGTCCAAACAATAGCGTGAATCACAGAATTCTGACCTTGATATACAAATGTGATCATGTAGTAATTATAGCTCTTGTGCTTTCTGTATAAACAGACTACTTCATCTGGAAATGCTGTAGGGTACTGCTTCATTCTGCAATTTACAGCTAATGACTGAGCAGAAAGCTTTTATATCCCAAAAAGTTTTAAAATAAAGCAGGTAGAAAAGATCTTATTTCCTGCAAATGAAAAAATTAAGCTGGTTATTTGAACTACAGGGAATCAAGTCATTCCTCTATCTATATTCTGTTTGAAAAGCGTATCTTACAAATTTAAAGATTGTCTCTAAAATCATATTTTGCAAAGGTTACTGAAGCTATTTTCACGGGCGAAATACAGAATTAAATTACTCAGTCCATGTGATAACTGACATGTTCTTGAACAACTGTGAGATTAAAGAAAATGTCTTTCATTTCGTGCCAAAATCTGCTTGTTCTGTTTGTGTCTATGTTGGTATCATCCAAACAGGATGTGACAAACATATGTTCTTTGGCTTCGCCCTAATCCATGATTTGGATAACACTATTAGGATGAGGTCTAACAAACTTCAGTGAAGCAAATCCAAGGATATTTGTCTGTGGACAAGTTACCTCAGACTTGATTTCAGTATGTCTTAGCACAGAAGCTCCGTCCTGACCTCATACATTAGCTGTATGTGTTTTCAGTGCTTCCATAAAAATGCACCATCAAAATACGAGCATGCTTATAGGCACAGGCTGAATCCTGAAAGAAGTAACAATGGAAAAGTCATCACTGAATTGTCCTAACCCAGCATAGAGCCTGAGGAGCTGACTGACATCCTCTTGATGATCAGTCCCTAATTATAATAGTATCTGAGAAATGCCAATTGCTCAGTTTTTAATCTATTAAATAATTACAGTGATGACATTAGATAACTAATTTCTTAACCAAAATTTTGTTTGGTGCCTGAAGTTCTACCAAAGTTCGTAAGTATTACATCAATAGTATAGATTTTTTTTTTTTCAGGAAAAATGAAAACCTCAAGAAATACCAAGATAGCTTTCTTGAAATAAAATATATTTCCCTTAATTCCATCCTGATTGGCATGAATTGCATTACTTTTCTCTGATTCTTTATGAATAATGCCTGGAATTACCATTCCAGTGTTTTACACTGGGTTGATGTCAGGTTGAGAGGGTTATTAACCCTCAGGTCACTCCACCGAACTTTTAAATATATTGGCAAAGTATGAGCTTTCTTCCACTCATCTTGAAATACCCATGTATTTGAATATGTATGGAAAATCAACTTAAAAATTCAGATAGTTTCTTGGACAGTTCTCTTAGAAATAACAACTGATTAAAAAAGAATCTAGTTTTAGGAAATGGCGTTACTGTTAGAATGGAAATTAGTTCTCCATCCTCATCTGATATGATCATCATATGATTATGAAATGAGCATGGCAGAATATATGGGCTGTGCAAGCGCTATAGAATATTTATATTGGACAGCTCAAATGTGGTTTAGGATTTCATGCTGCAAATTCTAAGACTCAACAGTTTTGTAATATATCACCACCACATGATGCCACAACACATTGCTATAGAGGGCCAGAGGGCTTACGTGTACTTGTTTGGTAATTTTCTGCAGTCTCATTCAAAGGTGAATTTTCTTTAAGACTCAAATATATGACAAAGAGATTTGTGTAAGTATTTAGACTGAAGGACTCTCTAGTCTTTGAAGCCTGTCTTTTGTTATTTGTCTAAGGGCTTCAGGATGATGGTATTGTGAGTTAAATCTCCTTGTATCCACTTAAGAGTGACCTTTTTATCACTTCCAACTATATCCATCGGCTGTTTCTTGGGCTCAGGGAAGAATTTTCATTTTGTGGAGGCAGCAACTTAATCAGAGTGTCTGTTGCCTGGCTTCAGACCTCTGAAGAGCTTTCACTGGTCTCGTCAAGGGTATTCTTTTTGTATTTCGTTACAAGGCTGCCATCCACAGTCCAAGATTTTGAGTTACTTACAATACACCTCTGAAGTCTGTGAGGGGCTAATAACACATAAGACTGCTTCCCACCTTCTCTGTAAGGTTAGTCACTGCTTAATTATTTTCTCAGTACGTAGTCTATAACAAAATATCCTGTACACAGTATATGGATAATAGTTTAATAATATAATCTGAATGCAACACCAAGTCCTCTTGTCGCTGCCTCCACTCATTCTCAATAGCCACTGATTGTGGCCTGAATTCACTATCAACCTTTTTCTGGATGTGTTTTTAGGAAGGAGTCATAAAAATTGGAAACTAAACCTGTTGTAGCTGTGTTGAAGATCAACTTGTCTCTGCATGAAAAGTCTGGTGCATCTGAACTTTCCATGTCCTTCCTACAGCAGCTTTTGTACTGTGTTGGCAGCTCTCAAGCAAAGCACACCTTCTGCTTCTAGCCTTCATTGATTAGTCAGGCACTAGTAAGGTCTTGCATTATCCTTGTGTCTGAACACCTCACAGAAATTAATGAATAGATTTCATATATATTTGTAGGATGGCTATATATCCTTGTGGTCAAAGACTGGCTCTGTACTTGAGATGCCAGACTGAAGATGAGCACATCGGGCAGAAGCCATGAACCAGAGCCCGATGTGCTCATCTTCAGTCTCGCATCTCAAGTACAGAGCCAGTCTTTGATCACAAGGATGACTCCATGGTGCCTTCTGCCAACCCCTCTTGTCTTGGTACCACTCTGCCCTTCAAAGTGCTGTGTTTTTTCATGCCTTCCCCTTCGACGTGTGCCAAGCAGTACCACTCTCCTACTTAACTGCCCTGTGAAAATGTCATGCATTTTGGCTGATATAATACTGCTAGCCACCTTGTCCTTCAGCTGAGTGCAGAACTATCAAAGCATGTCTACAAAATATCCCAAAATACAAAGCACATAGAAACCTCAATACAGGAATACAAAGATGTTCCTAAATAGTCTCTTCTTTTGTTCTTCATGTCTGTATCTGCCCCTACAGTGAGCCATGCACAGATCCATGAGATCTTTGAAATTGTATGTACTATTTACATAGGAAAAAAAGAGATTAACTCAAAGTGACAGAACAGAGCCCTTAAAATTTGATCCAAACTCAATCCATGTAAATGGGATTCTTTACATCCACTTTAGTGAGCTCTGACTCAACTTTTTGACTGTAAAAGTGGGGTGTATCTGACAAAGTGTCTTTGCCTGGGTTGTTCACCCCAGGCTGCCTTTATCCTTACTGATTATATAGTCAGTACAGACAACTGAAACTAGGCTGCAGCTCACCTCATCCTACAAAAGTAGATGTTTAAAATAGAGATACTAAAGTAGATGTCTACAAAGGTCAGATGAATCACAGCCTAACCTGCCTCATTTTACTGACTAAGAGAGAGAGTAGGGTGCCCAGCCCAGAAGTAGAGACTTACCCCAAAGATGCTGCATGCCCTATTGCGGCAGGGACTTCTTATTTCTGCCAGAACCATACTGTGGGCAGATACAAGACCACACCTCTAGTTCTACCTTCAAGAAGAGGTGCCAAGGAGAAAAAAAATACATAAACCAAAATATTTTTACCAAGAGAAGAATGATGCAGCTGAAAAATACCCTCCTTTTTTTCAGTTTAATTTTATCAGTTTCTTGATCAAGTTCACATGATGGTACTTGGACTGCCTTTCTTGGTGACAGCATGAATTTATGCTGAGACAGAAGCAATCAAATCATATGGTTTTGAAGAGGGTGGAAAAGCATTGAGACTGAGTGTCTCCATGCCCTGATGGTAGTTAAAAATACTGAATAACTCACACATTACACTCTCTAAATGTCTCCTATTATTTAATAAATCACAAATAAATAAATTTTTTGTAATGTATTAATTTGTTAAACTAGATAATGAGTTGCTAGTATCTCAGCAAGTGACAGTGAGATGACTATTTCGGATGCACTCAGATGTGGTTGTCTCATGTTATAGAAAGTAGAAATCTGCATGGTGGGAATCTTGAGGTTTCTTCTGCCCTTCTGCAGCTGTGGAGCTGAGCTGCCTGCTCAGTGAATACTTGCCAAGTGTCAATGTTAAAAAAAGAGAAAATAAAAAGACAACTATTTCGAGGGGCAATTATCTAAATGAGCTGGAGAAACCTGGGATGACTAAGCCCCCAATCTCTGGAGAATTTGTTCTGAGCACTTTGATGAATTTTAAAATGGTATTGCATTCTGGGTTTTAATAACATAGCCTTGCTCTTCTTCTGGCTCTAGGCAACTACTGTGAAGTCCATTTTTTACAAAAGCCTAAGGAAACTGAGTTAATAAGGCAAAGTGACTAAACTCACTGCTGCAGAGCTGCCAGGTGCCTGAGAGCAGGCAAGAAGGCAGGTGTGTGCATTACCTTCAGCATTGTGCCGACTGAGGTGGTCCTTTTTATCTGTCATATTATGGATGTTTCAGTTCAGCAAATAAAATTAATTAAAGAGGGAAAGAGTTTCAGTATCTCTAGCACAATCAGTGGTAATTTATGCAGCTTTGGTTTCCTTCCTCTGATATATTCATAAGCTGAGTATGGATCTTCACAAAACAAAACACATCTCTGATTAGAAAAAACGCCAACACCAATGGGAAACATCAGTCCCCATCACCGGTTTAAGTTTTAAGTTGGTTTCTTCAGTGAACAGTGCTAGAAGCACAAATGTTTTGCTGCTTGAGGTTGGAGTCACAAACATATCTGGCACTGAAATACCAAGCCAAATGTAGTTTCTGGGTGCCTTAGTCCCTGGGAAAATTCAACAGTCTGAGTCAGCTGGCCCATCTTTAGCCAACACCTGGAAGGCTGGACACTTACAAGTGGGTTCATAGAGCAAAACACAGAAAGAAGGAGGCACCTAAACCACCTAACAAGGAACATGAGAGGTGCAACTGTGCTTTGATCATAGCCTTTGAGAATTCAGGGGTATCTGTCTCTGTAGCAGACCTGTAATCATGAATCTGCCCCTGGAGGTGGGAACTGAAGTCAGCCCTTCATATCTTGTAAAAATGTGATGGCCCCTGTAGCTCTTGAGCAGTTAGTAGCACTGTTTGTTGGGGAGGCTCCATGTTCAGCTCCCTCCTCTGCCTGAGTGGGACCAGGATTTCAGACAGCGCCTGTCCTCTCCTGCAGGCCCCTAAGACCACTCTGCAAGGCCTAGAAATTGTTAGTAGTTAGAAAACAATCAAGCTAAATCTTCCTTTGTGAAAAACAAAATCAAAACTGTAGAGCACTGTGAATCTAACTCAGATTTTTTCCAGGGAACATCTGATCCAATTTAATTCAGTAAATCCCATTCCAGTCATTAATCTCCAGCCAAATTTTGTTTTATATTTTATTGCACATTATGATTTACTGCACAGCTCTCTGTTCATTATTACTTAGAGAAGCAGTTGCTCAGATCCTCTTTCTCTTGATCTCCTGATCAGGAAAATACTGCGCAGATGTGAACAGAAGTAAGACTATTACTCCTCTGAGAGAACTCTTCCCCAATTAAAAATAGTGTCTGTGAGGGAAATTATGATCTTGCAAATAGCTTTCTTATAAGAAAGACTACATTAACAGCACAAATGAGGACAGGTTTCCTGACATCAGATCTACTGTTTGCTGCAAAAACAGTTAATATTGCACAAATATCCTGTGAGGGCTTAAAAATGTTGAAATCCCACATATGTATCCTTCAGTTCTTAGGAGAACCTGATCTGCCCAGCTCATTCCAGAATTAACCTATTTCCTTTTTGGGAAACAAATATCTTGTTTGTTTTTGTCATGCACAGGAAAGGACAAAGCAGAAACATATTTTATTGTGATAACTGCTGTTGAAACCAGAGGGTGTTGCCAGTGTTCACGCAGATGCTGCATGGTCACTGTGGTCCTTCCTCCTCCCTTGCATTGTATCTGTGGAACCAGGGCAAAACCCACAGCAGTTTGCATCTGGAGTAGGAGCTGGACAAGACTCTTCAGTTCTGGTGTTCGTGACCATCACTCATCTCCTGCTAAACCTGGTAAACTAATATATATTGCAGATGGCTGGAGGTGCTAAGGAGCGAAAGCACTAAAGGGTCCTTCCTGGGGATCTGAGTTTCTTTCCTGTCTAAGTTTATATTCTGGAGGGACCTCAGTGTCTTTCTCCAAGATGCAAATTGCCTTGTTTTCAACAGTCTGGCCCAGCTGATGATTTCTATTTAGAAAGGGCCTTGAATTATAAAAACAAATGTTCCACATCTCAGGACTGAGATACATTGCCTTACACTGGGAAACTCAAGAAGAATTGCTGAACTCTTGTCTACCGAAACCCTAATTAGTGGACCGAAATAACTGACCTCACTTTCAAAAGGACATTGAAATAATTTATCCAGGACTTTGGTATGAGAAAAGGCTCTGAATTTTAGGCAACCAGCTTTTGAAAATTACTGATTTAAGCTTTTATCTACAATGGCCAGCTTTAGCAAACAGGGTCCTCTCCCGGTATTGCTTGTCTAAGCAAAACATTGCCACTGTATTAGCAGCCAGCACTCGTATGCAAGCAATACTGATGTCAGGATATTATTATCCCCAGGAAACGCTTTTTGCATTAACATGGTGGTTTAATGGCCTGTGATATTGCAAGAAGGTATTTCTTCCAAGGAGAGAGAATTTAAGTACTGGGATAAATAACAACAGGTGTCTTTCACCTAACTGTTATTGCTCCTGCAGCCATACTGGCACATACAGGTTTGCATAAACACCAAGAGGACTTGGAAGCACTGAAACCCCACACAGGCAGCCCGAAGGGCAAATGCCCGTGGAAGCTTTTCCCCCAAGTTGTGGTGAGCACAGCACTGCACTCCCATGGAAATTCTCATTTCATCTCACAGTAGTTGTGGCTCTTCCCTTGGGGAGGAGGTAGTCAGAGGTTACAAACAGTGTCTTTTTTCTTCCAGTCATCTGCCTGTTTTTACAGTCTGTGTAGGAACACTTGAGACCTCTGTTCCTCTGTTTGTCTTGGTTGAAGGGCATTCAAACTCTTGGCGGAACATGTGCACAGACAGTGCAATTACCTCAGCCTCATTCATAGAGACCAGGCTACAAATATTGCAGAGTTCTCAGTAACACATTATTTAAACTCCATTTAAATGATCTAAATTTCCATGATACAAGTTCTTTTTTCTTCCCAGGATGTAAATTCCAACATGAATAAGATTCCCTTAAATGATAAGGTGTCCTTCAGCATCCAGCATCATAAACAAGTGTTGTCTAAGACTCCTTGTCTTCCTTAGGGTCAGTCTCAACCTGGTATCACCAACTGGGGTCACGTTCCCTCTTGTGCCTGATCTGTCTAACGGTGCCAATCTATTGTAGGAGTTTACTTGTAAGTCTGATTCTCTTGCTCAAGTTTTAGTGATTGGAGGACTTTTCTTAGGAAACTGCCAATATGACTCACAGGATATGGGTCTATTGCAGATCCTAGACTTGAGAAGGAGCTGCTTAGGGTCTTCTGGCTGTCTGGGAAATAAAACAGTCTTAAACTGGGCAGAATTAGTTTTAGAAATGATCCTTGCAGCAAGGAGGTTTCTGGCTGAAGAGGAGCCTAACAGCCAGGCTGTTCTCTGCACTTGAAGGCAATGCAAGGGATGACGTATAGGAGTTTATGATATACCATGTGCATACATGTATATACCACCCTATAGGGGGGACTGCATAATTACTGTTCTGAGCTTCCTAAGAACTCTGGGAAGAAAAACATAAATTTCAACAGTCAAGCGAGTTCTCTAATTCAGACCAGGTGTCAGGTAAACTGTCATATGGCTCCAGCATAGAGGAGCAAAATGTGACTTACAACCACCTTTTCATCCTTGTTCCTGCTGCTACTGATGCCCTTTAAGTCTAATATTTTCAATGGTAAGGAAATTTGTTTCAACTGAGCCAAATCCCATTTGTCTGTCTAGGTGGTGAGAACAAATACCAGCTGTAGATCACCTTGGTTCAGAAGTAGATTTTTAACCCCATCCTGCTCAACAAGTGAACATGACAGCTCCTTCTCAACCACAAATTCATAAACACAGAAAATAAAAATGATAGTTTAAATGACCCCGTGAGATCTGGGATTCTGGCTAAGACCTATCTTACCACCGATTAAATCTGGAGTCAGATTGTGACATTAATTTAGGACAAGTGTAAGATCAGAATTATGCCCTGCTGGTTGATAATAATTTAAAAGCTCTACATTTAATGTAGAATTCTGGTACTCATTAGTTTTAAAAAAAAATCTGCAAAAAATATTCTACTGAGGTAGAGATCCTCTTTGTTCATGAATATAGATAACTACTGAATTGTAGGTATTTCTGATCCTGACAAGCTTTACTAAGTACTCAGCTACTAATTATGAACAGGAATAAAAGGATACCTACTGAAATAATGATTAAATGATATGCACCTACAACTTGCCTCTGATCAGATGGATGGAGCCAGTATCCCACATCAGCAGAGAATGCAGTCTTACACATTTTATGAGAAATATACCATTAAGTAAATGATTATATCAGTAAGTATGTTAATTTGGGTCACTACTGAACTGCTTGGATTTGAATGCAGAAGGAAAGTAGCAATATAGTTCAACACTAAATTAGATAAAATAAACGTATTTAGATAAAATAAACGAGTTCCATGGTGCTGGCATAATTTTATTTACTCACAAATAAATCTGGAATATTTCCACTAAATTTAGTTTGTAGCACTACTATAAATCAGGTAGGAGACTAGGATTGGACCCTCACTGTCAGTAATGATTTAATAACTGTAAATTCAGGAAAAAATTTCTTCCATGAATTTGTCTATGCCTTTTTTTCTACCAATTTGCTGTATACATATAAGCCTTTTTTAATGGATGCTTAGAGGCTTAAAATGTCTATTAGTTTAAGTAGAAAAAAGCCTACAAATCCATGCTGCAAATATCTGCAGGACAGGTACATCCGAAGCATGAGCTCTGACTCAGAAAGTCCTCCAGCTTAGACAGTGGAAAGCTGGGACCATAATCTGGGAAAATACTGCTACATGTCCTCCCTGTTCAACTCCTGCATCCTACACATATGTCAGCCGCTGCCGGAGACAGGAACCTGAAGTGTTGGCTCAGATGTTTTTATGTTCTTCTATAGAACCATAATATTATGCTAAGGGCTTGGTGTTAATGCTGAATCTTAGATACCATAAGACTGGTCTGAGTGCCTGAGATGTCCTGCTGCCTCTCTGGCTGGCAGTTCTGGCCAGAACAAAATTGCTTTCTATGCATTTGGCCAACTGCTATAAAAAAGGCATGCAGCTGCACCAGCCTTGGCAGCAGACATCTCCCTCTTCTTGCCCCAGTAGTTTTGAGGAGCACATCAGCTGTGTGACCTGTATTTCCCACTTACATGCTCCTTTCTGGCTACTCCAGGGATGAACAAGAAGAAAGGGGAAGCCAGCCATGCTTCTCCTGCTGCTGATCTGGGCAGTGCCATGCAGTGAGTTGCCTGTGGTCACATCGGAAAGCAGTGCCACAAGGTGGTAATCCCAGGGCTCTCAGTCAGCCACTCACTAAAAGCTGATTTCTTTTCTCTCCAGACTGGAGAATAGATATGGAGAAATGCATGTGGTTGCGGATCCTCCCAGGACCCTGGGGCACAGCTTGGTTTCTAGCTGCAATCCTACTCCATCCCTGTGCCAGAAGGCCACAGCTCCAGCTGCTGTAACTGAGAGAGAAGAGACATGCCAAGGCCTTATTTGCCCTTTCTCCCAAGCAGGTTGAATTTTCAACCTTAAGGCCACACTCCGAAAGTCATTTGCTTTCCTGGATCAGGGGCCATTCTTGTGATCGTACAGATAAAGTATTTTTACCTGCTGAATTACAAACAAGGCTTGCAGCTGGGTGAAGAAGATTAATTGCGCTATTTTATTTGCACAATAAACACTTGGGAACATGTGTTTGCAAGGAGAGGGTCTCCTAATCATGGACTAAGGATGCACTGTAAATGGATGGAAATTAAAAGCCCAAGATAAACCACTTGCAGAATGTCTCACGGGCATCTCCTCCCATGGGGAAATGTTGCAATCTTCAGTTTTATTAGTTTCTTTAAGCCCAAAATTCTTTAAAACTGGATGTTAGTGTAGCCCCATGGCTCTGTGATAACGAGCGCTGTGGCACCATGTGGGTGTTGGGATCTTTACCCCCACAAGCACAACTGCTCATGTCTTGTTCGCACATTACCTCCCTCCAGCCTTTCCTCCCTGCCCAACAAATTCATATTTGAAGGATGGAAGAGCTCGAATGGGATGTTTTACCACCCCGAGCAGGGTTGCTCCTTGCCGTTCCTCCCTGGAGCCTGGATCTCCAGCCCCACACTGCCCGCCTTTCAGCACCTCCCCTGGGGATCGCCCAAGGGTCTCAAGCACACTCAGCCTTGTGGCAAAGCTTCTGTAATTTGTTTGTTATTTTTCCTCTAGCTTTATTTATGAAAGCTGCGTGCCGAAATGCCCTACCCTCATTGCCACCCCTTTTCTCTCCGTTTTGCTTCCTGCCGGGTATTTCACCCTGACACACCAAATAAAGACATAAAACAGAAGGTGGGGAACATCTAGCCCTGGCTGCAGAGCATTGACAAGAAGAGAAGCTTGTAGAGATAAAATCAGTTTTTTCCCCCTCTTCACAGGACCTTGCTGCGGGATGTTCAGGGCTTCCTGCCACAACCCCTGGGATGGCCAGCAGCCCCTGGCCAGGGCTCTGCTCTCCCTAACGCAATTACAGTCTGCAAACATTTAAAGGCAGTTTCTTTTGAGTTAGCCACATGCTTCAAATTGTTATGTGGTTAACCGCTGAGAACAAACCCCCACACAAATACCTACGGATCAACTTGCTCGAGCCAGGGTGGTAGAGGTGGGGGCGGAAGGGGAGGGGGGAGGCTTCCTCATTTTGCTTTTGATGAGAAGAAAATAGAGTTTTCTTTTGACTTTTCCAAACTGCTAGCAACCACTGCGTCACAGTGTGCACTGATCGTTGCCGTTTGCACATTTGTTCGCGTTTACTGCTGATGAAAAGAGCCTTGTTCAGCAGCCGTGGACATATACGCCACGGGCCAAGTCCTCCACTGGTGTAATCAGCTCATCTGGTGAATGAGAACTGAAAATGCGACCTCCTCTCCGTGTGTGTCGTGCAGACACCAAGCCAGGGGAAGACTTCTGCGCTTTGACATTGCCCTATCCCATGTCCCTTAACTCTTATAAAAGCTGAATACTTTTCTGCTGACTCACAGAGGCAGATGGATTTTGTTAACTCCAGCTGAGATAGAGGAGGATACATGAAAAGCATCGCTGCTTCTCAGGGGGGGCTGAACCTGGCTTTGGGGTTCAGGGGCTACAGAGTGAGGAGCTTCACATCACACCCTGTCATAATGGATGGAGCTTGGCTTGTGGGTACCACACGGGAGGAGAGCGATATGTGGTCCAGGCTGAGCCCTGCTGCTAATCAGTGTCTGAAATAATGAACTATACTGTCATTCCCTCCCCCACCTCATGCCCTCTCTCTGAAGCACTGCAGCTCCCCAAAGCCCAAGAGAGAGACTTAGAGCCAACAGCAACGAAAAAACCAAACACCCCAAAACAAGCACAGAGCTCCAAAGCCCTCAAGTAATTCCACTGCCTCTACTTAAATCTTCTTAAATTACAGTTTTTTAGTGAAATAAATTAACTTCCCCTTGCTTGCATTTCCTTGTATTTGTGAGGACTATGAAGCCACTGAGGAGCAAATTGTCTTACAAACCCAATCCTACATGGGGACAGTTTCCAAACACGATTGGCATCACTCTTCATGTAGCGCTCATGAAAGTGGACCCAAGTGGAAATACAGATAATTATTTTGCCATGGGCCAACTTTAAGATCCATCTTATTTTAATTTCTAAAATGGCAGATTAAAGACTCTACAAGGTGGCTTGGAGAGTCTTGAGGGAAAAGCTGCAATCCAAACATGATCTGCTTTGTTCAGGTATGAAACAAAATTGCATTCTTTGCTTTTTGTGGAAAACAGCATGACAAGGAGGGGTTAAAAGCTTTGGATGTGGGGAACAGTTTCAGTGAAAGTGGTTTAGTTCCTCAGGTCCATTTATCATCTGAGCAGAGAAACATCACTGTGTGTATGAAGTTAGCCTGTCAAAACTGTTTATCTGTACTTCCCAACAACAGCAAGAAAGGCAGGAGGACTGGCAGTCGTGATGGTGAATGAGTTGGACACATGGAGTGAGGGCGCATGAGTTGAACCTCCTCACTGATGCAGAGAGGGAAAATGAGAGAGGGAAAGACCATTAAAGCATGAAGTGTCTAATCTTAGAGAGTTTAATGATGCAGGCGGTTACCAAAAAAAATGACCTTTTGCAGAATTCTTTCATGGGCAACTGAGTAGATAGGCCAGTTAGTCCTCATGCTGCTGAAGATACAGGAGTAAATGCCCACAGGAACAGTTACTGGGGCATGTTGGCACATTAACAGTATTGGCCATGGGTAGCTGAGTTGAGAATACTGCACTTAGATAATTCAAAACTAATGTGCTAATCACTTATTAAGGAACTATTTAGTGCTTAGTTTAATTATATGAAGAGGTATAAAAAATTCCCACAGTCTAACTCAAACAGAACCTTAAACCTATGTGAGGGCTGTCAGGAAAAAAAAAAAAGGGGGGGGGGCGGGGAGGGAAGAGAATTCAGGTTTATAAAAAGAAACATGTACACAATGAGCTGAAGGTTGTGCTTCTGCACTTCCTGGTCTGGGTGTGAGCAGAAGAGGAAATACCAAAATACCACCAGAAAAGCTATTCCCATAGCATTTCCAACATGACTGAGACCAGAAATTTCTGATAGTCCTGTAAAAAAGGGGGAAAAAAAACCCACAACTGACCCAGACCTAAGCCTCCTACTCACTGGAAAGCCGATGAAATTTCCAAAGCTAAGATATTTGGGTAGACCTAGACATGTCTTCGTATTTCCCCTCAGTCCTCATCTATACTCTGTTTTTACTTGGCTCACCGATCATGGGTGACATTTGGACTCTTCTGCCAGCTTTGAGATGAGTACATTTCTGCTGTAGCCAGTTTAATCGCATCTGTGACCACCGATCACCAAATTACATGTTAACTGCCAGGCAGGGCACCATGGTCCAGTCTAACTCAGGTGAGGGGTTCCTTGTCCTCTCTTTCATGTTTTTTGGAGTCAGTCCCCTACAATGCAGAGTACAAACCTATGTACACAGCAAGAACCAACATTTTAATGCATAAAATGCCATCAGTTTCAGTGTTGCCCCATGTTAATAATTAAAACTGAATTCCTGAAGGCTTGCAGGCAGAAAAGACATGGCTGGTCTAACACAAACCTTCCACTGATACCAGAGAAAACCTTGAAGAAGAGCAGTGGGATCACATTCAAAGGATTGTGTGGAAAGCTGGCACACCAGGCAATTAGTTTAATACTTCAGATTTGGAAGCTCTGCAAAGAATTTGGAAAATGGCTCTTTCCCTTTATTGGTATAAAAAAGGAAAGTATTCTGTCCTGCTAAACTCCAAGAATTTAAATGTTAAAGTATCTTGATTGACATGCAGTATTACATACTGGGATTCAGGACATTTTCAATAGTCTAATGAAAATCAGGGCTAAAGTAAAATTACTATAGAAAGCTGTTTTCCCTATAGATGTTTCCTAACATCTAAGCAATGTCTGAATCAAGCTTTTTTCCCTAAAATTAGAGAACCGAATCCCTGGAGCAGCTCCAAGGAGCAGCAGCTCAGGACTGTTCATTGCAACCACAGCCTCCAGCTATGGGACAGAACAAAAGTTGCAACAGTGGTGATGCTTTATCTTCCACATCTTACTCCAGCAACACTTTCATGGGTGCCAGCAATGAAATCTGCTTCCAAGAGGTCTGAAAAGAAGGCTTTTTATTTTCAAATGCTGAGTCACTGATTTTGAGACTGGTCAACTCGTTGCATTTGTGACTGCAGTTTAACTAAAACCACCTACAACTAATAATGCCATCATGGACTCCCACATCCAAAAATGAAGCTAAAACCTTAGCTAAGCCTCATGCCTGAATGCAGCTTTCCAGTTCATTCAGAGCAGCATAGCACTCAGCATTTTCCCTCCAACAACAGAAAGCCCCTTTCTGGCCTCCGGGAACATTGTTGCATGAAATACATTTTCACTCCTACTGCAAACTTATTTAAGAGACAATAGGAGAAATAGTTGGTACATGGATTCTTCTTAAAACTTAAATCTATATCAACAATAAAATGTAAAAGGCCATGGAAACATGCAAAGACTCAGAAAATTCTCATTTTTCTTTTAAGATTAATTTTTGCAGAGATTGAAACATTGCAGTTTACTCAATGGGGGCCCCATTCTGCATGTCTTTTCTTACATGAGCTCTTTTTAAAGTCACTGAGGTTGTTTACATGAGTAAAAGTTACTTACATGAGTCAGGACTCGCAGAATCTGGCCTTATACATTTTGCTACAGTAAAGTTTACCTAGATGTTATCTGGGCTGTAGAGCAGCATGTATTTTTAGGAGTTAAAAATGGACTTCAGTTGTTTTTTTGGAAAAAGTTCTAACTTCAGCTTCACCCATCTGCTTTTTGCAGTTTGCTTAGCAGCCACATTGAATGGACGCGCTCAGCCTTTGTCCCTGTCTCAGAGCTGCTCATTACCAACCACGCTCAGCCCCAATGCGCTGTAACTCACCAGGACGCGTGAAGTCTGAATTCCCATTCCAGATTTGGTCCTCAAACCTAAGGCCATTATTCCATCTCAGACTAAAACATATTCTCCCATAGGCAGCTGAAAAAGAGCATGTTTCTTCAGATCTTCTTGCCACAAAAAGATAAAATAAAATGAAATAAAATAATAATAATAAAAAATGAAATCCAATGTACGGCGATCCCCAGAGTTCTGGAGTCTAAGAGTGTTGATCTGCATCCATAAATGTCCTGACCGGTGAGGAGACACAGGCACTACAACTGGAAAGAGAGCAGGAAGGAAAACCTACCATGTGAGCAAAGTAAAAAAAAGAAAAAAAAAAAAAGGGGGGGGGGGGGGGGAAGAGAGAGAAAAAGGTCTGCTCAGTGGACAGCACTTGGGCTGATAGCAGGGATTTCAGGAAATCCAAACACTCAGACAGGAAATCTGAACACTGGATAAACATGCCATAATCTCCACAGATACAGTTAATGTGCAGCGTCTCCCGTTAACCCTTAGCCTGCCCATGGCTGAGGCTGAAATCAGATATGCAATGCCTGGAAACACAAGCTGCCCTGGGGAGCTCCAAAGTCTGAGCGCTCCAAAGTCTGAGCAGCAAGCAGCCCTGCGTTCAACCCTGCCCTCTCCTTCCCCCGCTGCTCTGGCAAGGATATTATCCTCACTTTATTTCTACATAGTGATGCTTTAGTTAAAAAGTGTATGATTTTCCTCCTCTGAGAAGGAGATGAAATTGCACCCTGAGCACTGCAACGGCAACCTGACTGAATGCCTGTGTGCCACCAACTGTGGTAGTCCTGAATTAGTTTTACCTGTTTTTTCCCCTCTCTTTTGCTGTAACACAAGATTTATATGGCTGTCTGTGAGATACTTGCAGGGTACCAGTGATGATTTACTCCAGGGCTGCTGCAGAAGGTTTGGGGGGGCACCTTAGAAATTAGAGGGAGACCATTCTAAAAGGAACAGGGGGAGTCTCAAAACTCCCTTTATGCCATTTTGTCATGGAATTGAGGATCAAACTCTGCAGTCCTCAGTAAAAGTGAGATGAAGCCTGTTTGGCTGCTTGTTTCTGGAATATAGACATTGCTCTTTGTGTCTTGTGGTTCACTCCGCATCATTAAAAACATCACTTTTTTCTTTGAGGCTTCTTAATTGATTTCTGTTATATGAACTACCTTGGTTAAACTATTAATGTAAAACTCTTAGCTAGCTACAAAAACAAGAAGCAGCAATAATATTTAGTAGAGCTGAGCCCTTGCTCCCACAGATGTGATTAGTAAAGTGAAGTTTACATGACAGTTGTCCAGTTTAAATCCATAGGACTACAAGCGCACACACACACACACAGTTAAGCCCCTGCATGTTTGGAGGATGGGGACTTCACTGTGTTTTCTGTGGGAGGACAATTGCAGGCTTCACTGCTTTTCAGAGGTTACTGACTCCTAAGGCAAGGGCCTACTTCCAAAAACGCTTCTTCTCTCTTAAAATTGACTTTTTGGGACAGTCCTGCCTAAAGCATTTTGGAAAGAAAATATCATGTCTTCAGATTATCTGGTTCTCCTAGGATAGCGATAAAAAATGATAAAAATTAGTACCTTGGATTTCACTTTGCCATTTGCTGTTGGAAGTAATTAGACACAGAGGTAATATCCACTGACTGGTGCCCTTGCTTAAGGCACTGACAATTAGCTCATCTGAAATAGCCTTAATGTAAGTCCCACATGCAATATTAACCTATATCATTATATTAAGGTACCCACTAGGAACAAAATAGGAGAGCTATAGGAAAAGGCTTCCTTCAGCACCTTCTACTACTTACAGTGCTTATTATTTCAGACAGAAGCTCTGGCAAACCAGCATCGGCTACAGCATTCCCTGGAAGTGGCCAGGCTTGGAAATCATGCCTGGTCTACTGAGATAGGTTGTGTTGGCCAAGTGACGCCATGGGGAGCCTGGCAGCAGAGCTGGAATGGAAAAATGGGGCTTTTGGGGCATCCCTGCCTCAGGAAATCTCCCCTGGTTTCCAACCCAGTTCTGAGTCAAGAAACATCTTTCAAGTTGGGTCCTCATGTTGCCTGTCATTCTTTTACTACTTTTTAGGATGCATGAGGCCAGTGATGGAGATTGGTCCCTATGAGTATGGCTGGAGCACGGGCAGCAGCATCTGTGCAATTAGCTGGTAGAACAAAGGCTTGGCTTTAGAAGCATGAAGTCATTCCCTTGCCTAGCACGTGCTACGTGAAACAAGTACTAAATGGTTGCTTGATGATGTCAGGAGGGAACTGGTGGAAAAACAGGGAAAAATTAAAACATGTCAGGGTTGGACTTTTTTTTTCTTCTTGTTCCATGTGCTTTGCCAGTGAGCTATTTCAGTTATTCACTTTTTTTCCATGGAAGTTCTTCTGTTGTCACAGGTTTTTTTCACCTTTCCTTTTCTTGTATTTTCCCCTTAGTGCCACTCTTTCCAGTAGCAAAAGGAAAGGAAAAATAGAGGAAAAGAATAAAGTGCAGCTGGGAAAAGGAGAAAATATTCATAAACCCTCAAAATACATATTTTGAAAGAAATGCCTTTTAAGATTGAGAGACTTTTCATTTGAAAACATTCAAGCAGCTCTAGGAAAAAAGGAACTGGGGGAAGTGGGATATAATTTATTACCACCAACATCTGCTGTAAATCAGTTAGAGGTAGGCAAACATTCCCTGCCAGGGCACAGTTAGGTCAAGGTGAGAGGGGAAAAGCAATAATTAAAAAGACCAGCATCCTCCAGCTACCTTCAATAGGCTGTAAGCAGAAGATCAAGTGCTTGCTGCAAAACTGTTTTTTTGTCTAGAAACATTTCAAAGGGTAAAAAAAAATTCATTGGTAAACTACCAGTTTATAAAACAGCTGCACAATTTCCATACAGAACCACAAAAAGTATTATACTTTTCTGTTTTTTTAGTTAAAAATATGTTGAAAAAAGGTTGTGCTTAGTGTGAAAAGTTTCATTTGATGAGAAATTTCTGTTGAAAAGCTCTACAGAAAGGTGTTATTGTCAGTCTTGGTAAAAGGGAGAACAGGGATAGCATGGTAGGTAGAATAATGAAGCTGACAAAAATAAACCATACAGAAACATTTCAACAGAAACAGGGTAAAGAGAAAACTTCTAACTCAGGCCAGCAGAGCTATCAAAGCTACAAAGTGGATAAAGATTCCTGAAAGGGCACAGCAGCTGCAAAAAATCCACCATCACCTGAGGAAAAAAAGCCGGTGGCCTTACTCAATACAGCTGTGAAGATGCTTGCTTTTAAATTGGAAAAAAACCTTCCATCGCATCTACCCTTGATGTACCCACAGCAGCTGAGCTTTCTTCTCACTTGCTCTATATCCCCAGGATGTAACTTTCTGTAGTCCTAGAGCTGATAACAAAATTCTCACTTCTTCCACAAGGAAATTTGTAGCTACTGAATTGAGACAAATCAGTTCATTAAAGATTAAATGTATGTGAAAGATAAAGCACATGAAATTATAATTGAGATTGTGAACAAAATGCTTGAGAAAGATTTATCATTAACCTATGAGGCCCCAAGCTCTGTTATTTTTCGTGTTTCAATAACAAGCCTTATCATTATAAATAGGAACTTTTTTTTCACTATAGATTTGAAACAAAGATCAGTTCTTTAATTTTCACTGCCCTACTTACTGGATTTGGAGAAGACTTCAACAGAATAATTAAAATATTTTGAGAAAGAAATCGCAGGTCCCAGTTTTGTCATTATTCACCCTTCAGTCACCCTGAGGCTTTACATGCTTGAAAAAAATGACTTAATATATTCACGTGAAACTAATTTACTTTCCCTTTAGAGCATGGACAGCCCTGTGTGCTCAGCAATTCTAGACTTCAGTAACTACTAGAAACTGGATGCCAGAGAAATACTGTGACATGCTTAAACAAAGTTCCCCCATTCACACTGTGACTCTATCTGGATTTACAACATATGCTAAAACTTAGCAAACATTAGAGAAAATTAGTAGAAAACACTAACCAAAAGGATTTCATAAACACTGACACAACTTACCATAAGCTATAAACACTATTTTTCTTGCAAAACTTCAGTAATTAACTGGTTTAGAGACTTCTTGCTGCGCTACAAAACATATCTCTTTGTGCACTGGCTTTCAATTTTAACGTTTGCTCAGAGATCCCTGCCAATTTTATTACTAGTCCGCTCCTTCCTACATGAGCAGTCAAGGAGGTTTACTTTTGAGATCAGCATCCCTGCTGGCAATGTCGCATGAGGAAAAGCACCGAGCCCCCTTCATCCAGCAGCAAACCATGTGCTCTTACATTACACGAGAAATGTTGCCACTTTTTCCACTGTTCATTCAGTGAAATACAGCAGAAACTGTGTTCTAACAGGTTTAACGACATGTTTGTATATTTATTAAGCAAATAGCACCTCTTGACGTTACGAAAAGGTTGAGGCATTAGAAACTGCCTTGACAAGAAGCACTTGACCCTTGGTGGTAACTACAGGCTGTACCAATGTGCAGGAGGCTGTGCACATTTAATTTTCATCTGGTTTTATGTTTCTTTATAGTTTTTTTTAAATAGGAAAAAAAAATCCAAAGCATTTCCTTTTTTGCGTCTCATTTTCATTCATTCTCCCTTGTTGCAATGGCAATAAAGGGGAATTTTTTCACAGTCCTCTTTTTCTCCCCTGTTTTTTTTTTTTTTTTCTGAGGTGGCATGTGAAAAGAGGAAACCAAACACATGTTCAAACAATTTTTTTAACCAGATCTGCTCAAAATATGCTGTATAGAAATATAATCATTAAAGAGAACTAAGGAAAACAGCTGTCACCTAAAGATGTCCCCATGGTGTGGGTGTAGCTGCTGGCTTCAGCTTTTGCCAGAGATACATGGAAACTCCAGGTAACATTCAGAGGCAACTATACGTTGATTTATACACCACAAACGCCAGTAATAATGAAATGCTGCTGTGTGGGGAAAAGGCTGAAATTTGAATTTCTGAGTCTTTCTGCATTGTTCTCTGTCGGTTTCCAGGCCGTCAGTTATGCTGAAAGGGCTGGCTTGGAGGACACCTTGGATGTGCTTTGAGCATCACACCAGGCTTGTTCTCCCTTTGTCACCAAAGTCTTCCCCAGCTTCCTTCTTCTGGGTGAAAAAGATGCCTCCTCAGTGTGTTGTCTTTGGTTTGTTGCAGAAAATTTAAATGACAAACACAACACATGATTTCCAGACATTAATAAACACTATGACAAACCCGCAGTTGATCACCAGATTGGTTTAGCAATTATGAGATTTTTTTTAAAAAAGAAATGTAAGCGTCTCATGATCTGAGTCTTTGGAATTCATCTCAGCAATAATTTTAAGCACTTTTTACAAATGAAGAATAGACACATACATAAAAATTAGTGCTAAAATTTTTGTCAATCACTTATCACAAGGAGCTGAACATTTAAAGGTATGGATGGGTGCCATGATACTTGTCATAGACATGTGAGAGTCAACACTGTTATAAATGCTTCCGTCTTCATATGCTATAAGCACTGTATATTTGTATACAGCATATACTGTATACAAGAGCTGTTAGCCTAGAGAGCTTTAGTGGGGTCCAGAAAATGAAAGGCCACAGGAAAAAAATGTTATTTCTAATTCCACTTACAGCTTTTGGAAAAAGGTGATGACCATCATGGCAACATGTCTACAATGAGGAAGATAAACTCAAAGACAAATTTTTCCCCATGACTGTAATCCTTTAGGCCTAGACTTTTATGTGTATGAATATGTGTTGTCAAAAACCAAACCCTCAAATGCTGATGAAGAAACAGTACTGAGCAACAAAGCAGAAAGGTAAAATACAATCCTGTCCTGTCATGTCCCTGAAGTATGTAGATGAGAATGAGATGGCCCAGCAGGGGAGTAGTTGGCGGGGTTGCCTCCATTGGATCCAATGAGTCAGAAAGTGCTGTATCCCATGCTCAGAAGGGCTGCAGCTCCCGTTCGCCACTACCAATGCACCTGGGATCATCAGCAGAGAGGTCTGATGGCTCTTGTCGAGAAGAACATAGTGAACATAGTGCCCAGAGAAGCTGTGGCTGCCCCCTCCCTGGAAATGTTCAAAGCCAGGTTGGACAGGGCTTTGAGCAATTGGTCTAGTGGAAGGTGTCCCTGCCCATTGCAGGGGGGTTGGAACTAGGTGATCTTTAAGATCCCTTCCCACCCAAACCATTCTATGATTAGAGAAGAGACTCATTATTGTCAAAAAAGGACTGCAGCACTTCCCCGGAGGAGGAATGGGCTCTGCAGATGTCTTATTTCCATATTTCTCCCCATCACATCGCTGTTCTGCCTGGTTATGATCTGGTTATAGGCTTCTCCTTGAGAGAGGCTTCTTCAGCTCTTCTGTGGGAGGTGGTGGCTGCCTGCATTCCACCCTCACTTGCTGCAAGTCTCCCTGCAAGTGTTCGCCATCTGAAGCGCTCATCCTGGCTCAGTCAGGATATCTCACTTGTGCTCTGCCACACTATCATCGGAGGTTCCAAACACTGCAGTATTATGCTGACCACACATCTGTTTTAGGGCTACATAGCACGTCCATGGAGGAGGGTCATATGACCCCAAGCATGAATTAATCCTCTTTCTGAATGACTCTTCTTGGGTTAAACATTTTGCTTTCCTACCTTTTAATTGCATCACACACTGCCTCACTACCTCTGTGCTTCAGAAGGAGGTACCCATATCTCCTGGTGCTCAGGGCAGCCATGCAGTAGTGGTCATGTGTTGCTTCTCATACAAATGAGGGATTGTGACTTTTCGTCATATGTAGGTCAGATGAGTGATCTGCTGTTCAATCTTTGGTTGCTGGGTGACTAAAGGTCAGGGGTTTATAACCTCCTCCTAACACCCTAACACCTTCCAACCAGCCGCCTTCTGCCTGGGGCCCAGAGCATGCTCTGCCCCAGTGGTGCCCATGAAGTTTGGTGTGACTTGCCCCTTCTGATTCCTCTCCAGTCCTAGGAATCAGATTAAGTTGATAATGAAGATTCATTAAGCAGATTCATGGAAAATGCTGAGTTTGAGCTCCTATGATGACCTTGGTTGACTCATCCAGACTTCATTTAAACTGACAAACCCCAGGGCACTTCCAAACTGCTGTCCAGTTCTGTTTTGGCTTCATCCCAAACTGGAGCAGGACTCAGGGATGTGCACTGACCCCACTTCCCTAGTACACTGTCTCATACCTTCTGCTCAGAAAATACACAGCCTGAGTCTCTCTGGCTACATCTCTTATCTTGATGAACTGTGCCTCAAGTGGTGTCCATTTTCTTGTTGGGTACTTTATATTGGTTATGTTTGCACTGCCCGTAAGGACTGAATCTCAATTTGAAGCTCTGTGACTGAATTTCTCTGGGTGGTGAGCCCACGGTCTTCCCCAGACCAAAGCCTGAGTGAATGCCAATGTCTCATTGATGCAGGTGCTCAATAGAGTAGAATGTTTCAGTTGGAAGGGACCTACAATGATCATCT
This sequence comes from Strix aluco, assembly GCF_031877795.1. NCBI lineage: Eukaryota > Metazoa > Chordata > Aves > Strigiformes > Strigidae > Strix > Strix aluco. The sequence continues at coordinate 10,046,044 of NC_133931.1, read as the reverse complement.
AGTCCAACTGCCTGATCACTTCAGGGCTGACCAAAAGTTAAAGCATGTTATTAAGGGCATTGTCCAAAAGCCTCTTAAACCAACAGGCTTGGGGCATCAACCACCTCTCTAGGAAGCCTGTTTCAGTGCTTGACAACCCTCTCTGTAAAGAAGGGTGGACCCCTCACTACAAGAAAAACATTGAGGTGCTGGAGTGTGTGCAAAGAAGGGCAATGAAGCTGTTGAAGGGTCTAGAGCACAAGTCTTATGAGGAGCAGCTGAGGGAACTGGTGTTGTTTAGTCTGGAGAAAAGAAGGCTCAGAGGAGACCTTATCGCTCTCTACAACTACTTGAAAGGGGGTTGTGGCGAGGTGGGTGTCGGTTTCTTCTCCCAAGTAGCAAGTGACAGGACGAGAGGAAACGGCCTCAAGTTGCGCCAGGGGAGGCTTAGATTGGATATTAGGAAAAATTTCTTCACTGAAAGGGTTATCAAGCACTGGAACAGGCTGCCCAGGGAAATGGTTGAGTCACTATCCCTGGAGGTATTTAAAAGACGTGTAGATGTGGCGCTTAGGGACATGGTTAGTGGTGAACTTGGCAGTGTTAGGTTTATGGTTGGACTCGATCTTGAGGGTCTTTTCCAACCTAAATGACTCTATGATTCTATGATTCTATGACACACTTCCTTATGTCAAGTCTAAACCTCCCCTGGTGCAGCTTTGAACCATTCCCACACGTTCCTCTTCCCTTGCCCTCCTCAGGAGGCTGTAGAGAGCAATGATGTCACCCCTTAGCCTCCTTTTCTCCAAGCTAGACAAACTGAAATTCCTTACCCGCTCCTCATAGGACATGTTTTCCAGTCCTTTCACCAGATTTGTGCCCTCCTCTGGATGCATTCAATGACCTTCACATCCTTCTTAAATTGTGGGGCCCAGAAATGCACACAGAAAAGTCAAATGCAACTTGGAGCCCTAAGCCAACACAGAGGCACAAACGTATGTGTGTCTCAACTCTCCATGTACAAATGGGGACAATCACAATTTATGGCTTTACAACACATGACTGGAATATGCTGCAGGTCACAGGTTGCACAGATGCTTCAGGGGTGGGATTTGTGAGGCCTAAGCGTGAGTTGTAAGGATGGGATGATATCTAATTTTTCTACCATTATGGCTCTAGTGGTCAAATTGGATTCTTCACTGTATAAGAAACTAGAGAAAATGTCATGCAAGGCAGACTGCATGACATCAGTTTTCCCTGTCTTGCTTCAACACTTGATATACATTCAATATGAAAGCTTGGTTTTGTCTCATAAAATGTACAAGAAGTTTAGAAGAAAATAACATTCTTGTCTGGGGGAGCTCCAAATTAAATGATTTCTAAAATGGGCCTGAAATCAAGAACCACTGCTGTTTGCTGTGTGAAAAAGGAGAGGAATATTAACTTCTGTGGGAGGAGTTGTACCTTAAAAAAAAAGTTGCTATTGAATGCAAAGCTGGTTTGGAAGGCTCAGATAATTGGAAACACATGTTCCTGGCTGCAGGCGTATAACACATAAACTGCAGAAGAAAAATAATAATAGAAAAGACATAGAGTATTTGAAAGTATAGCGAGAGAAGTCAACATTTTACAACTTGTTAATAGTGACTATACCTGAAATATTGTTTCACTTTACCATTAGCCTTAAGAACACAAATATATTTGTAGACTTTCCGGTGTACACCAACTTTACATCCCGGGTATGTTGGATGATAGTATTATATAAGGAGAATATTTTAGTAAACTATCTGAACAAAGATGACTCATAATGATACAGATGAATATTTTATTTTAAACACAAAATGTTGTGAATTACTTAGCACCTAAAAATAACACGCCCCCCTTTTAACTTTCTATGAACTATATTGACGTTGCAGGAGTTTCTAACTTCTTCATTACAGCAAACCATCCGTCTTTTGTAGTCTGTTAACGCCAATATCTCTTTTCAGGCCAAAGCTTTGAAACCAAAGCACACATAAACCCCCTCACACCCACACTCCCTTCAGTTTGCAGCTTTTTGTTCCGCCTCTCTCCCTTCTTGGGTAGTAAAAGTCACAGGAGGAAGAAAGGCTGTGAAAATCTGCACAGAAAAATGAAAATTCAAGGTATACTGTAGAATACTATATCTATACCATAGCCATACTGTAAGGGAGCATAGATCTGTCACTTAAAACTGGGTGGGCAGAGCTGTTGCAAACCCCCTCCCCCACCTTTGGCCACTAAGTTTCTTCCAATCCATGTTGGATATGAGGATATGTGTTTCTCTCTCCTTGAACCATCCCTGATTTTCCCTCCCTCTCTTTGCAGCAGTGGTGAGTTTTGTAGCTCTCAGATGGCAGTGCACTGGCCCACTTGTAGTCTAGGTCAGTCCTGGTCAGCTCTGGGCTGGCATATCCTATGTACCAAGGATGTCTCGGACAATTTTGGTCATTGAAACCTAGATTTGTCTGCATATATGCTGGCTTTCAAAGATGTGAAAGGCACATCTCTTTCTCAAAAGCTATTTCATTGTCAGATTTCAAGTTCTTCTAATGGAGTGAGGAAGTTCTGTGAACAAGGCTTCCACAGTGCTGTAACATGGGGGTGGGGAGAGGAGGTGGAAACAGAGCTTTCCCTTTAACTTCATCATCTCAAATGACTCAAGCTTTTAAACTTCCAGAAAGAAATAATTATTTAAAATAGATCAGCCTGAGACAGACAGCTAAGGTAGAAAATGTGGCATAGATAGACACAGTGTAGTGAACTAATTTACTCAGGGTTTTGATATGGTTGAGGCTATTTCAGTAATCGATGGTGCCTCCTGCAAAAGATTGTCATCTAAAGGCCACTGTAGTCAACACGAAACTTCTCCTCAGCTTCTGTGATCTTCAGGTCAGATTTCTGAATCAGCCAGTGCTGTGCCTTTCATGGGGAATACAACATATATGGTGCATCAAAAGCCAATTCTAACACTGCTTCACAGGATTAGCATAATCTTGCATTTCACATGTTTAATTTCCTCACATTGCTAATGTCACTCAGATTCTTTTCGTCATGGGCCACCTTAACTGTGTAGTTTAATGTTTTTTCTTCTGCTAGAAGCCAGGTAAATTATCTCATCTGTGAAAAGATGAAAGGATCCTTCAGAGGACAGACAGAAATAGATGTTGTACACTGTGGGATCTTGAAAAGCCTGCACAATGACCAGGGTATATTTTATTCCAGTAAGAGTAGAAACTTATTCCCACGCCTACAGGTGTTTTCCAGCTTTTCTGTGATGAGCTCCACATCTCAATAAAGAAATTGCCTCATGGGCACTTACCCTCCGAGTCATTGTGTAACATCCTTGTGGCAATTTACATTACATGGAAAACCATACTGAAAAAGCATTTGTGCCTCTTTTTAAGAGGTCTTTAGAGTAATATGGGTATTGACCTTCCTGTAAAAGTTGACCATGGTTTCTGCTTTTGCTGTTTATCTCATCTCTTCTTCCCTTGGCTCTTTTCCTCTCAAATGAAGTCCAGGACTAAAGCCAGAATACTGCAGGCACAGTGATCTCACCAGTGCGCTGTGGACCACAGCTAAGGAATCTCCATCTCAGTCCTTTTCTAGTGTGAAGCTTCAGTGTGACACGCAAAGTGCTAACAGGATCACAGATCATATTTAATAAGCAAAATAAAAGAAAGGCAAGTCAACACCCCCAGTGATTACTTAAGAGAGAGGTTTACAGCCAAGTATAACACCTCTCCCTGATGCATTCGGCTGTATTTTTCCAGGGTCATTTGCCTTGTTCTTGCAGAAATAACAGGATGGCACTGGGACCTGAACTCTGACTCTCTGCTGTTTCTGCTGTTCTGGATGCTGATGTTGCTCTTTCACAACAGCTGAGTTGGATCCAGATGGAAATGTGAGTTATCTTTTTTCTAAAGAAGAAACATTAACAAAACCCCTGACACTTTTATATAGTTAAGAAGTTGCTTCTGTCATTTGTTGGCATGATAGATTGTAGACTATTAACATAGTCTAATTGCTTACGGAAATACCAAATTATTTCTTGTTAAAGTAACAGATTCAACATCAAGCCTCATAATCCTCATTCATTTTAAATACATGATTTTCAGCACTTTCATGTAAAGAATGTGCAAAGAAAAGGACTTTTTTTTTCTTGGACTTTCAGAGATGGTCATGTTGGAAATTCCAAAATGGAATGATATGTAGACTTGACTGCCCAGGAAAAATATTTTAATACATGGAAATGTGTATAACTTCTGTGAACATTGTTCTCTTCCTACAGCAAAGGCAAATCTTTAAAGTCTGGTGTATTCTAAAAGGCTTCTTTAGGACCTGTCAGATATCTGCTCCTGTCATGCCATGTAGGACAATCTGGGATAAGAAAATACTGTGACAGTGATTAAAGGTAGAAATATATGTAGTAAAGGTAAAAATACATGTAAGAGGAAATTCCTATTAGCTGATGTCTATCTCAGCTCTCCAGCTGCTTAATGTCAACTTTTGTTGTCAGATTTTTAATATTTGTCTATATTTTCAAGAAGAGTTATTGAACCAGTCAAAACATGCATCCTCATGGTTGGCATAAAGCAAAAGTGGAAAACTGAATTGCTGGGAGCAATCCCATCAAAGCTTTTACATTTGGGACATTCTCTCTAATTGAGAGGCCTTTCATGATTTCATAATAATAATTAATAATATGAGGAGGGGTCATCTGAGCATTCTTGATCTAAGAAATGTGGTGACAACTGCCTTAGAAGAAGGTTACAGAAAACAGGAAAAAGGAAGGAAACCATGGGTAGCCTTTGCTTCAGATAACCTATGGCATAAATGACTGATTCCGTATCTGAGCTTTTCCTTTCTGGGAGCTCCTGATGCTCAAGAGGGGGTGTGCCACAAGGCATCAGGCGATGGCAGTGTTGACTCCAGAGCACTGGAGGAGGCTGGCCAGCACCCAGGAATCAGAAGCCTCTCAAGCATGCTGCATGCTGATAACGAGATGCAGTGGAGAAATTTTCCTCTCTTATGTCCATAGGTAAGAGAACACAATACGTGCTTTACTCACATAAGATGCTGTATCATTTTCTCAGCTTTTTCCTGAACTCAGTTTTAGAGCTGAAGCTTTTGGGAGGATTAAAGGGAACCATTTCCATGTAGTGAAATCTCTAGTTGTTCCAACATCAGTGAATGTTGGAGAGCCACTTTGCTGGAGTCAAGCATGCTGAGCAATACCTGATTTCAATACAAATCAAAGCACTCCTCAGTTCAAGTGAAAGAAGCAATGTTGTTTCTTCACATCACACTCGTTCTCTGAGGGTGTCTGGGTCATCTGTTGAGTGTACAGAGACATCTTCCCTCAGCCATCAGAGCTTCAGCAGCTGCTTATTGGTGTTCAGAAATGCAACCAAGGCCACAAAAAAGCAGGAGCCCATGTTGGGAGGGAGAACCAGAAAACTGAAATTACAAGCAGTTGGATCTTGGCCAGAAACACCAGCGCAAAACCCAAACTCTCCTAAAGAGCTGCTGAGAGCCTATGTGGCAGTCATGGGCAGGATGTTTGTTTTCCATATCCTCTAAGGGACGGCACATCCAGCCTAGTTTCCCATCTTAAAGCTGTGCTGGGACTTTTGTTGAGGACTGACTCAGAGGAAAGGGTGCCACTCGGTGAATCACTGCGTGACTTCCCCCAGCTGGGGGTTTTCCTTAGAGACCTTACAGCTCACTCTGGAGCTGCTCTGCCTGGTGGACAGGAGCTGCTGGGATGGCAGCACAAAGAGTGCTGCCGCAGGCAAGGCACCCTGCAAGCATACTTGTTGCCCAGGGCCTGCTCCGGCAAACACATACACATATGCTTAACTCTACACTTCTGAGGCATAATCCCATTAATTTAAATGGGATTATTCATGGTCTTAAATTCCTGCAGGATCAGCATTGAGGTCTGTTGCTGCAGCTGCTGGGGGCCACACAATTAACGGTGTAACAAGATTTTTGCTTATTCTATAACCTGCCTTGCTGAACATCAGCACTTGTTCATATTCTCAAGCGTCAAAAATGAGCCCTTCCTCAATTCAAAGGTCTCCTGAATTTTAACTTTGCTTCATCTTCTTTTACCTGCAAACCAGACTTTCCTAAACTGAACTCCTCTATGGTTTCTGCCTCTTCTTCATTGTCCCCAGGCTGCATGGAGGATTTTTTTGTCTACCACTACTCGTGGATCACCTTAACCGCCTTGATCAGTACAAGTACAGTGAGCCCCTCCCCTCTGCTTATCTTCTCTCAACAAGCATATTTCCTCCTACTTAACATCTTTCTGGTAATCTCCTCCATCCTGCTGGAGCAGACTGCCTCTTAAAAGAAATATTGTTTCCACTTGCCCTCAGATCGTTTTGGTCGTTGGATCCTACTGCCAGCCCAGGGGTAGTGAATCAATAAGTCTCTGAAGCTAGTGACTTTATTTGAATAAATAACTTAATAAATAAATTAATCAATAGTTGGCTTTTAAAGGCGCATGCACAGTGTATGTACATATAAGTACGTCTAACATATAGATTCAGGAGAGGCAGTATCTGAGGGAAAGTGGATTTCTTTTGTTTAACTGCATGTATTTTAACATTTTGGTTTTAGAAAAAAAATAAAAATTCTCCCACTGGAGACCTTTTATGCCAAGTTTGAGCCTGGAGCAACTTTTTATGGCTCAGTTGCAGTAACCCCTTGAATATAGGGGTTTATAATGGAAACTCTGACGAACCCTTAGCTAAAGCACTTCTAACAGATGTTTCTGTAATGAAAGGGCTGTGCAGAACAGGCAACAGAGAGCAAACTGTACTTTGTATTTTGCAAAGATTACAGATGATTGTGCACAATTTATAAAATGGTGGTGGCTTTAACCCAAAGTCGCAATGCTTACACCAGGCTGCACACCGTGTGCGTGCATACATTAACAACATAGCATTTCGGCAACGTAAGCAGCTGTTGAACATAAGTTGCTGCCTGCCTTGTACAGCTTTGAAAATACAGGCCACTTTTTGCTTTTCTGAACAGCAATGTGTCCATCTGGTAGTGGTAGTGGTGATAGGTATGCTTTCATTCAAGGTGTCCTGGAGATGAATGATCAGTCCTCCATTAAACAGCTGGCCTGAGTGGAAACCAAATGTAATCCTCCATAACTGAGAGGAGCTGATTTGGCCCCTTGGGCCTGTCTTGGCTCTCTCCCTATCCTGTGACATCTCCAGCAGACCTAGATGTGGCAGACTGGACCTCCTGGTCTCCTCCCCCGAAGGGTGGATGTGTGCAGGCTGAGTGCCTGGGCTGTGCTGCGCTGGCTTGTCCCTAGCTGGCTCGTGGGCTCTGTGGACAGTGCGGATTCCAGCAGGTTGGGAGGATCTGGGGATGAAATTGGGCAGTGACTCAGGGAGCTGTGTCCTCACATCACATTGCTAACCCCAGAGGCCCAGATGTCTTGGCCCACAGTCACTGAGATGTTGAAGTCTGTCTTAAAACAGAATTATTAAGAGAAAAAAAGAGCTCAAGCCTATAGCTTCACAAGAAAAGGAGGGTTTTTATCTAGAAATGTTACCAGAGGGTATTTTGGATTTTGTTTTAATTTCCCTGTCAGCGCTCATTAAGTAGAAATCAGAGTCACTGGACCATCATTTGAGGGTGTGTTTGATGGCGCTGCGGAGACCTTGACTGCCAGCTGTAAGCCATGAGACTTGCGGAGCCTTCATAGGCAGGATGCAAATGGCATTTATGTATGTCACACACATCAATTCATTCCAAATGCCTTCCTTTTTATGATCGTGTTTTGCCAGGCTGAATTCCTTTTGGGTGAGCAGCAGCGACAATGTGTAATTAACGTTCTCCTGGTTAATGCTCTGTTAATGCGCTATACCCAGAAAAATGCAGTCCCTGGGGCTGCATTCATCACTGCCTTGCAGGTAGTTTGGAGTGAAGTGTGAGAACTTCACTCTCCTCCATCAGTACAATGAGCAAAGGCATGTGGTGGTACTGAATGATTGAGATGAAACTATACTTACAACATTCTTCAGGAGGAAAAAAACCCCCCTTGATAGACTATCAATTCACTTTTGATATCGCTGCCATGTTATTTTTAGGGCTTAGTTCACATGAAAGCATGTGGGTTCAGGAGTGCTTGTTGGAGTAGGCTCCTCCCTGCCATCACATTTCATGCTGCAGTGGACCCAAAAGGACTCCAGCTACCCATTGCAATAAGCCACTCTACCCTTGCAGGGTAGCTTGTGGCATTAGGACATCATCCTCTAAGTTGAGACATCCATTTGTAAGTGTCTGGCCAAGTGCTTTTAACTTCTCAGTTATCCACTCCTTGGATATGGTTTGGCTGCAGCACTCTACACTTTTCATGAATTTATGGCTTTGCTTTTTGTTCAGCATGGTCCTGACACAAGTTGAAGCAATGGCCTTCTTTCCAAATGCCATCTTGGATGCACCAGAGCTGAAATGGTGCTCCAGCTGCCCCAGGTTCCCCGAGGAGAGCACAGCCTGTCCTGGAGCAGGACCTCCCTCATCGCCTGCCTGCCTCATGGCCATTGATTCCCTTGTGAGAAGCTCAACATTTTCACCAGCCTGCCGTTATCTTTCTGTGGTGGAGCTATCAAGAAGCAACAGATAGCTTTTTTCTGAGTGAGACCAGTAAATTTGTTGTAATGTATTCAAATGTGGGAAAGTTATGTTTATCTTAGCTGAGGGACAAATAATATGGTTGTAACCATAAGCACAGAGGAAAGGAAAACCGGAGAAGTGCTGTGCAGGAGCAGTCTCAGGAGAGCACTCTCTCAAGCTTACCCTTCATCAGTCACTGTGGCTTAAAAGGATAAACATTTTATGCCTTCCTTCGCCTACGCCACAGCCACCTCATCTGTTGGTAAATTTGGGCCTGTGCTTTGCTGTCCTTAACAGACCCCTAATAATCCTCCTCTGGAGGACCTGTTTTGATTTTTAAAGGAATTACATTCAGAGGGAATAAGCTGTAATCGAGAGTTCACTGCTTGCACTTAGGAACTGCTGATCTCTGATGTGCCTGCCAAAATTGACTTTGGGCAAGACACAGACACGCACATTTTAGTCGCCAAAAAAATCAATGGCTATTTTGAACTGAAACTTTCAGTAGCTCTGTTTCCGTAACTGAAAATGCAGATAGCCAAATTTAAGGTCACAAAAGTATTATGGTCATTAAAATACACTGACACTATATAAGTGCTATATATGTTATTTTAATGGGAAAGACTTGGCAGTGTATTCTACGTATTCTTTAAGTGAATGATAGTTACCTTCATCCTGAGTGATCAATACTAGGTCAAATCTGACCCATGGCAGTGAGTGACTTCCACTACTTACATATGAATATCATATTTAATTCACTCAGCACAATTGCTTTCCCCCACACTCAGTATTTTAACCTCCTTTGTCCACTGTCTGGCTTCTTGGCAGAAGGCTGTGCAGGTTGCCAGAAGGAGTCTGAGTGAACTCATCCATCCATTTGCTGGCCATTTGAAATGCTGGATGTCTTCCAGTTATTTATCTGTTCCTCTCACTGAGGCTCATGTATGAACAATAAATTAGCTGAGAGTGCACAGTGACATACTCTGAGACTTTATATTTATGTGTGCATATTTAAGAACATCCATAAAAAGATTAGGGTATTGCAGGAGTTGAGGGTGTGTTGCTCCATTCAGTCTATACCAAGGCGGTCTAAGGTGCAGAGTGGTGGGGAATCAAACCCTTTTAGTGCCCAACCTTTTAGAGCATGAGTGGTAATGATAGATTTTAATTAGCAACATCATCTTGGTTTGTGATACCATTATATTCAACAATTTATTGTATCAATGCAGTTCGTGGTAGCAGAGTGGCTATGAAAAATGAGGACCAAGGGTTAATTTCTGGATGCCTTTAAGTTGATGGCAGAACTCCTAATGACTACAAAGGGTGAAGATCTCACCTCAGTTTTCAGCTGGTATAAATTGACATACCTCCATATACTTCAATAAAATCAATGAAGCCCTGATGATTTATTGCGAGTGAGAATCCAGCCCTAAAGCTATTAAGGCCTGTGACTTATAAAGCTATAATTATGGAACCGTAATTCCATCAAGGGCTTCTGGCGATATCATGGACCAGAGTTAAGTGAATTGTGCAAATAATTGTAATGGTCTTGCAGTGCAGTGGAAATACCTCTCTCTCTAGATAGGACTCTTAGCACAAAGATATTAAAATATATTTTATCCACTCACAGCAATAATTGGAAAAGAAATATTAGATGCAGACTCGAGACTCCCAGGGCACTGAATGAAAACATGCATTTTGCATCAGCCACTCCAATACCATGGATGGTCCCCTGCACTGGCGTGATAACTCAAGGCATAAAATCTCCTTTTAAATCTGATTTTTATGTTAGTTATCATTATCCACCAGCTTGGATAGCAGGGCTCAAATTTCAAAGCTGGACGGATCCAGATAGCACATAGATGTTTGGACTTGTATAACCTAGAAATGTAAAGTAACACCTGTGTGTTCATGAAAATGTGCCTGAACGGCAGGATTGGATGGAGCCCAACACTGGGGAGGGGACAGCGTAGGTGTTTGGGATGCAGGAACGTAGATTGTGTATGATGGAACTGATAATCCACTCTCCTACCTCTTTTCAGCCTCTTTCTCCATTCTTTATAAATTCTTCATTCATTCTCCATTATAAATCTGTATCTGTATAATTAGTCTCCCAGTTAGGCAAAGGCATATACAAATACTCAATCATCATGTTCTTGCTTATATGAACTGGTCCTATAAAGATGTATGTGCACCAGTGGCTCTTCCTTCCTTTAAAAATCTGACTCTGCTTGTCTCTCTGCAGCCTTTTAGGTATCTGAAACTGCAAGGAAACCCATGTGTAATTAATCTTCATTAGGAAGATGCACCTGAATCACAACCCTGAATCTGAAACAGTCTGGGACTTGAAGGAAACACATGCATGGATCAAGATTCAGTTTGGAGTAGATGTGATAATTCTGAGGATACAGTTCTCTCCTGACTAGGAAAAACACATCTTTTTGTGTGTCAGCCTCTTAAAATCAAGGCAGACAAAGGAAGAAATTGAAAAACACCCTGCAAAAGTAAAAAACTTCAAGTAATATATTTTCTCCTTCTCATTTGCTCATGTAACAGGGTTTTTCAAGCAACATACTCAGCTGTGGGCATGAGGTATTAGTCACAGCTCCAGGTATTTGTAATATCAAGCAATTGACTTCAAATTCAAGTCTCCCTTGTGCCGCAGTAAACTTTATTTTATCTATATTTGCTCAGTTAGAACTGTAAAGAAAACAAATGACAGATTCCTCTGTGGAAAAGTACTTGAGAATATAATATTAGTTAAGCCATGAGGATATTCAAGGATAGATGGCCATAATAAAAATCGGAACTACCCCCTGAAATTCAGCAGATTTCATATCTATTCTATAACATTTTTTATGTAATTGCCTGTTAAAATTAATAAAAAGCCCCAAAATAAGCATTAGCATGGCTGGAATTTCCTATTAAGTTGTGAACGACTTTTCCACAGGGCCTGTGACAGGTTAACTGCAGCATCTGAAAGCTATGGCTCTCAGGTGCGATGGACTGAGTCTCAGTGAGAGCATCTGCCCTGGAAAGGCAGCAGGTATTTAGCAGCATCGCTCAGTGCAACCCCAGTTCCAGTTTCTGCAGATGAAACAACTGCAGCCATGCTCTGAATCAGCCACATGCTTCCCATGTCCTCAAATCAGTCTCTGGAAAATCTCATTTCTGAGTCTTGTTGAAGTCACTGAAAATGAGGCACATGGTTAAAGTTAATTACCTGTTTAAGCAGTGCTTTGCTGTGCCAGGCTTAGTCTTGATCCTAAAATCAAAGCACAGCTTTTCACTGCGTTCAATGGGCTCTAGGGCAGGTGCTATGAAAGCATCTCCCCCACACTAGGATACATAACTTGTTATTCCTCCCACTGGATTTCTCCCAGGATGCAGAAAAAGTGAGTGTAGCTTAAGGCTGAAGATGTATGCATTAGTGAGATAAGAATCATATCTGGGAATTTGCAATGAGACTGCCTCAGTATATACAGTTGAAGATCTAGTCCTTGCTGTCTAATAAAACAGTTAATCTTCAAAATCTTTTCGGTAGCCTATAGTAAAGGAACCCAAAACTGGCAATTATCTCAGTTTTTTAAATATATACCAAGCATACATTTTAAATATCCGCACATAATTCTGAGGAAGTGATTCACAGGGATGCAGGCAGACCTGAGGTGAAAAACATCTCAGAATAAATCGGACAGATGATGACATACATCTGTTCCTTTTAGGAACAGGAACCCAAGTTTTATTGAAACCTCAAATAAGGAAGCCTCTTCTTTATATGGACATCTTACCAGAACCAAGTGGGATTGCCTCCTTTAGTACAGACTTGTCAATGAGTTTCTCTTACCACAGTGTACATTATTGCAACCGTACCACACACTGTACATTACTGCTTACTGTGACTGCAATGGCAGCTGTATATGATGTGTCATCTGATTTATTAAGCTATGATGAAGCATATGGAGACTTAACTGAAATATATTAAATTTTTAAAAAGCTCTGAATAAGCCCAAGGAGCAAACTCCAGATCCAAATTTTCCTAGCATTTGGAATAATCTATCTTCCTGTATAAGAAACAATGCGTAATGTTTGTGGGCCAGCTTTGCTTTGGGTTTCTGTTCAGCCTGTTCACAGGTCTAATGTGCGGCGAGAGCAAAGGCAGTCGGGCAGGCAGAGCAAACGGGTGGTGTGGAAGGCGACGGCATGACGGGCCCGTTTGGCACATCCATCCCCTCACTGATGTTGCTGGCGGGCTTCCGAGGCATTGCTGGCAGCATCCCAGCGGGGCTGCGCGGGAAACACCTGCGGTCCCCGGCTCTGGCTCCTTCCTCGCGTGTAGGAAGCCGGGCTGGGGCAGGGAGGTGTGAGCGCGGTGGCGGTGTGCGATGCTGTGTAGTGCTCAGCAGATGGGCAGGCGTGCACTGAGAAACCCACAGCCGCTGCCTGCAGCAGATGTGGCGGATGTGAACATGCTGAATAGACTCATGCTCAGATTAGTAATGGCTTTGGCTCAAGCAGTGATTGCTTTCCCCAGAACAGCAGCCCTACGAAATTCTCCTGTATCATTGGTGCTTCAGAGTGGCTCCTTCAGTCACAGAAGTCTTGTGGTCACCTGAATATACTGAAGATGTCTAATCTACATCTTGACTGATAAATGAAATAGTGCCAGGGGATTTTCCCAAACACTGGAACTTGTCTGCACTGTTGTATTGTTAGAAAGGTCCCCAGCACAGTTCAGGAATTACCATGGGTCAACAACCTCTCCCAGTAGGCAACGTGGAAGAAGTTACACTGTTTTGGAGAGCAAAAAAACTTAGGAGTATGGTTGCAGGCTGTTCCAAACTGGTTGGCCTCATTGCCAGAGAAGCATCCTGGGCATGTTTAATTTACTAATATAGGTGCAGTCTCCATGTCCCCCGCAGCACAGTGTGTAATGAGGAGCCCTGCCAGGGGCTCATTGCTTGTAGGCGGCTGGCGGGCAAGGGGACCACCCCCACCACAGGACTAATGGGCCACTGTAACCCAGCCTCAGAGGGGCTCCCTGTCACTCACACACACATGGTGTCCCATTCTGCAGCCTCTGGCTTAGGGTAGGACACCCAGAAGAGAGCACATTGAAGTGCAGAGCACAAAACACCGTCTCTGCAATGGTTTCAATCAATGTCACTAAAAGAACCTGACACAGGGCCAGGCACAAGAGTGGAACAAGCACGTTTTTAATGAGAGTGCTAATGTAGGGCTCCATGCTGTGCTTCAGGGCAGCAGCAAGGGTGTAAGGTTTGGCAGGCAAAGCCAGCACAAAGGGGTGCACAGCTCATCCTGGCACCTATGGAAGGACAGGATTTCTGGTGGTGTAAACCTTGCGGGAGTGCTGGAGGATTAGCCAGCCCCACTTGGGCAGGAGCCAGAGGTCGAGCAATGATACCCAAGCCTGTTTGCAATCCCAAGCTGCATCACTTGTTTAGTTTTCGTCTCCACTTTTGGAGGATTAACAAGGATTTGTCACGGGGAGCAGCACTAGTCTCTCCTGCACTGTCTGGATACACACCAGCTGACCCAAACTGTCTCTTTTGAGCCTTTCAGGTCCTTGCACAGCCCCAGCAGAGCAGCGTGGAGACTTTTCCCTTTCTGGGCAATCCCTTGTGAGGGGCTGAGCCCACGCTTGCCCTTAGTGTGAGTGGGAGCTGGGGGTGATGGGCCACCTCAGGATGCTCTGTGCTGTGTCCCTGCCCACTCCCCAATTCTCTCTTTCTTCTCCTCTCCTGCTTTCCACATCCTCCCCCTGCAAGACTGTGCTTCCAGTGCAGTAGCTGTCTGCAAGCAAACCAATGCAAGATTTTGTTTTTAATTAGAGTTTGATACTAATTGCCTTCAATGAGGCTGTTTTCACATCACAGCTGACCAAAGCCAGAAGACGTTAAGTCTCTCTCCCTAATAAATCATTCCTCCTGCTCCCCGGGGTTGGAGATGAAGATTGAATAGGCAGTGTACACTGCATTGGCCTAATTGTCTCCTAAAATATGCAGTCAACTCCCACAGCAGTCAACAGAAAGGCACGTGTGCATCTGAGGGGGCCTTGTGTTATTACCGATGCTCACACCAAGGGAGCCATTGTCTGCTTCCCCCTCCCTCCCCAGCCCTGGCAAGGAAGCCTCCATGTCTGCCAGCCAGGAGGATGAGATGGAAGCAGATGAAGAGGAGGGGGTATCTCTTTAAAGTCAGACAAAAGAAACCTCAGCCCTCCTCTCACCGCCCCCCTCAGCTGTGAAACCAAGACTGGGAATAAATCTTCCATTTCCACTGACTGGCCAGGTTTGGAGAGAGAGATGCCAGCTAGAAATCTCTGACACAATTAAAAAATAAAAAGGATACTGTTGATAAACACTGGTTTGGCACTGCAGCCTGATAAATCCTTCCCTAATCCATGTGAAACCTCCCAAACCAGACAGAGAAAAGCCTGGGGAAACTTGGCTGCTCTGAATTCATCCACCACCTTCACTGCGTGTAACCCTACTCTACTGGGAGTTCCAGGTCACCCCCTCCATAGCGCCAATATCCAGAAGCCCAACATTGTCCTCAAAATCTTGTCTGAACTGAGCTGCACAGCCTGCTGAGCCGTCTGCTCCTGCAAGGCATTGCCTGGCCTTGGCTGGTATAATTCGTACTAACAGGGAAGACTTGATCCCTTGTTAAATAACAGACATCATAGAAGAATGGGGCAGGGAGGGACTCCAGAGAGCTGTCTGGTCTCTCTCCGTCACCTCCGGTTAGCATCAATGAGAGCTAACCAGCTCCTGGCAGATATGTGTCCAGTGTCACCAAAGTGATGCCCCTTTGAGCCGAGCCAAGCAAACACCTTCCCTTTTGGCAGCTCACGCAGCTGATGGGTTTCTCTCTGCTTCGTGATAAACGTATTTTTCATCTCTGAGTGCGTATGGTAATTAATAAAGGCAGAGGGCCAGATCCCCACCTGGTATGAGTTGGCAGAGCTCTGAGGAAGGCAGCGGAGCTCCGCCAGTTTAGATCAGACAAGAACCTGACTGCACTCCTGAAATCCCTGCAAGCACTTTCAGCCGGTGCTGTTCCAGGCTTTGCTCGTGCATCCATAGGAATTGCTTAATCCAGGGTTGCTGAGGAGGAAGAGCATGTTAGGTGTTTAACAGCACGGCTGATGTGATGCAACACCTTGGAGCAGGAACTAGATTAAGGCAGGAAAATCAAGGAGAACACTTTTCCAAGTCTACCCATTTACAAGGGAAAAAATAAATCTCCTTATTAAAGACATGAAGGCTAAACACACTCACACACACACATACAGACACACATAAGAGAAATATTAAAAGTACCTTTACATTTTCACAACGATGGGGTTAGATTTCTGATTCTCTTATTTCACAACACTGCAAAGGATCTTAAAGGGATTGATGGCTCTGAAAGGCAGAGGCTGTGCCTCTATTTTCTTTGGAAGGTACCTTGCTGGCTGTTGGTTCTTGCTACCAGTGAGAGATAACAAAAAGCTGAAGGGATAAGACAAATATGCTCCTTCAAGAGTTTCTAATAAAATGATAACGTTGAGCGAGACTGCCAGTACGATCTGTGTCCAGATGCACTGCAGCAGAAGGAAGAATTTAACGTGTTTTGAAAATGCCAATTGTCTGTTGCCAAAGATGCATATGATCCCACTGCCAGCAGGGTAGGCGGCAGGGATTAAGATGTCAGAGGAGACGTCATTCTACCTAGGCAACGTTGTTTTCACTGAAGAAGACAATGCAAAACCAGTCCTGTTTCCTGCAAGGAAGATTCCTTTTTCCCTCTTGGTTCATTCTGAATTCTCCATTGTGGCAAAGCTGCTTTTACAGAAGCCCCTTTTGCTCCCTGGAAAGTCTTTATGGTGACAGCAACCGGGATATAGGATGAAGTATCATCTACAATAGGGACTTCTGTGGCCCCCCATGTCTGAGAGCATCTCCTGGTCCTCCACTGTCATATGGGAGGCTGGGACAGATACTAGAGTCACTGTGTTGCAGTGGGAACATGCCCAAGGTCATGTCCAAAGAATGAGTCAAAAGAACAACTGGATCTTGTGAGTCCAGGGCTGGTGTCCTCAGCATCCACTTGCCCTGAGGCTGCAAGCAGAGGTACCATGTGGGAGTGGTGAAGCTCCTGGCTGTGCTGCTGCATCCCAGGAAGGTGTAATTGTCTTGTGGTTAGGATCAAACCTGGCATGCATTTTTGGCATTCTGAAGTGTCTCCAGATGATCCTGCTGTTTTCTTCAGATTTTCTCTTCCCCTTGTGGGTCTCCCTGGCATGTTTAGTAGAGACTGGGTGCAAATTTGGATTCCTGGTCTGGTCAGCCCAGACTCCAGAAGCCTTTTTGTAACCCCTGCACCAGTTCAGAGTTTCAAGCATGTGTCTGAATTCCTCCTTATTAGGGCCAGCATTAACCACACGCTTAACCTGAAACATGTGATTGAAACCATTTTTCAGTGGCAGTTAAGCATATGCTTAAATTCTGCTCTGTTCTAAATGGATACTTTCTTGAACTGGAGCCTACATTTTTTCTGTGTGATCCATCTTTGCTCCTCCGCATACCTTTACTGCAAATTATTCTGCAATACACATATGGCTCAGTAAGTATATTGCTCTGTGGCTTTTACACAAAAAGCCCAATTGATACATCACATACTTAACCTCTTGAACAAAGGAGTTAACTTTACAGGATCAATTTACATGCAGGGGCCAAAGCTTTTGGATGGAAACTAGCTGTCATGTGGTGTGCAGTCGAAAGAGCAAACAGCTTATTCATTATGATAGCATTGGATTCAGAAACAAAACACAGACGGCAGAAAGAGCCTGCCCAGATTTCCAAACATATCGCCTGTCCCCACACCAAAGCATGTTTATTTAAACCCTCTCTCTGTGCATGCAGTCAATTGTTAGACTTAACTCCCAATTTCCTCATGTTAGGTGGTTCGACCTGGACCCTACCACTCACACTGTACTCTCTATCACGTATGGGCAGCTCCTACCAAAGCGAGCAGGAATTGCACTTCTGTGTCAGCGGTACAGCTTTGACACCAGTGCTCAAATGGAAACCAAACACTGGTCTCATTTGTCAGTGTGGCATGTTTGTGCAAGAGCACACGCCACTCATTGGATCCATAAACTCCCCAGGTTTGAGCATGACTCTTTCAATGACAGTCCCATACGCTCCATATGGTTTCTTCACTTTACCTGCTCAGTTGTCTGCCTTTTTTTTCCCTTTATTAATCATTTTCATCTCTAGGCACCCAGATGTGCTCATTTCACTTTCAATATAATGGATGCACAGGCTATTAAGATGATGACTTAAGTCTGTTAGTGCTTGGCCATGCAAACTTAACCCCTGTCGGCAAATGCTTGGTTACAGAAATGGTCTCATTAATCTGTTACTGCTGTGTGCAAGTCCTTGCTCTGTAAAGCTCATGTGGGCTAATCCCACAGGATCTGATCCAAAATTTACTAAAGTGAGTGGGAGTTCTTCTATCAACTTATTGCGCTTGACATGAGGGTTTTAAGGGGAAAAAAAAAGCATTATAATAAATTCAACTGCTTTAGACAGACATTATATATAATGTAACACAGCATCATCGGTTGCCTCCAAATTTAATTCAGCAGGACACCTACAATTTTTTGCATGTCCACCTACGGTAGTATCAATCGGAAATACGAAACCAGAAGTAAAGTCATCTTAGTAGGTTATTTTTCCCACTTTTTGAAGTTGGATTTAGGGAGATTTCTATCCATTTCCTTTCCTGTATACCCAGTTTTATGTTATTTATTGGTACTGATCTGCGGTGGTGTGTTGGATCAAACTCAGATATTAAGCCCCATATTTATGGCCGTCTTGCCATGTCATCTGGAGTCATGGCCACAGTCAGGCTGCAATAAGGAGGGAGTCACAGCCGGGTGAAGAAAACACATGAGCAGCAGGGAAGGAGTGACAAAAAAAGGGAAAATGTGTTTTATATCAAAACCAGCCATCTGGGCTCACTGCCTGTCCAGTGGAAATGGGCTGTAAGTGGGACAGTACGCGGTCTCCAGACTCCCTTACTAATTATGGGAGAATTCAGGTCCCGTTGGGAATTCCCAGTTTAGACTCACAGGCTCAGCACAACCCACAGTGCTGAGAAAAGTCAGCTTTGGACTTCTCAGTCCAAAGGGCTTGACTCCCGAGTCAGGCCCTTTGGCTACACCTAGGCTAGCGAGCCAAACAGGATCAGGACATAGGCTGGAAACCCTCTCTGTAAATTATTAATTAGCACATTCCCTCAAAGGCTTTATCTATCCCAACCACTGTTGCCACAGGTGCTGTGGCACAGCTCAGAGGACAGCAGGGTCCAGCAGGTAGAAAGGATGAAGCTGTTCTGGTTTGGGGGTGCAGAGCTCAGTGGATGTGAGCTGCATCACTTCACTTGCCCTTAAGAACATGCAAAGTGTCCTGGCTTGTTTTATTTACCAGTACAGGTTTTTCCTTTGACCCAAGCATCATTTTCTATATCTAGGCTGTGTGACAACACTGCTTCTAACTGATATGGTGGGGTCTGGCTCGTCCACCCATGGGCATTAGCAGGACCATTCTTTAGCAAGGAGACACACCAGGAGTGATGCGCTGCTCCCTTCGACCATGCCACCCTCCTACTTGCTGTGGTCATCGTCTGCCTACAGAGTCAAAGCACTGGCACTGTTCCTGCTCATAATAAAGCCCATCACTCAGGCAGACAGTTTGCCTGGTAACACAGACCCAGGTTAGGAAACAGTCTTTCTGCTTTGGCATTGGAGGCGTAATGCAATAGGGACGAATTAGCTGGTTGGGTTCTGCTTCCTGTAACAGCACTTGGGATCATCACTAACAGATGGAAACCAACTCAAGAGGCATCTATGCATTTCTCTTGAATGCCAGATGAATATTTATCCGTAACTGTAACTTGTTCTGTTTTGGGATTTTCCTCCAGCAGAACAAGAACAAGAATCTCTGCAGTTATTTTGGCACAAAGCCTACATATATCTTGCCCTGCGCCAAGTGATGAGCAGCAACATAAATGTGCTCACAGAGGTCAGTTCACCGGGTGCTGGAGAGCATCCTTGCTGCACGCCATGTGCAGAGAGCCTCTTTTTTTACAAGTGGACATAACTAAAGGAATTAGCCATCCTCTCTTCCTGAAAAACCTCAGGAAGTAAGCACCTAACCCCCTTATACATCTTTGAAAATCCCAGCCATGGTCCTCAACAGGCCCTCTTCAAGCACCACTTGTTGCAGCATGAGTGGTGGTGAAGAGTCAGATGTCTCAGGACCGGGAAATGCTACAGATGTAGTCAAAAGCAAAATAATGACTGTAGCTGCTCTAAAAGGCATACCTACACAGGGTGAAAAGGGCACCAGGCCCTTTGGTTGAAGTGGAGGCTTGCTCCGCAAGCTCTGAAATGCTGCAGAAAGTAATGGGGGAGGGAAGCAGGAAACCACTTCACAAAGCAAGTCTTTTGTGGCCAAGACTGGATTGGAGAAGTGCTTTGGGTCTTGCCCAGGTGGGGATTTGCTGCGGCAGTCTCGTGCGGTTAATGTCTGTACTCGGGGGTGTGAGTTGTGTCTAGTGCACGGCAAGCAGGGGGCTGCTGCGTATGACACTGTCCCCCAGCATTAACAGCAGCATTACCCCAGTCATCTTCCTCTGGATGGATGTAATTGTGTGCTTGGTATTTCTGAAGGGTGACAGCTCAGGTACTGCCCCATCTCCTTGTTCTTTGTCCTCTGTGCTACCATGCTGGATACATCTTTATCTGGCAAGGTCTACTGCATGTCAATGCAGAGAAATAAATAGAATCCGAGTAGGCTGTTGTGGTTTCTGATTTGCTTGCCTATATATTCAGAAATTATAAATATGTTCTTAGCAGATCATGGCTTTAATGATTGGGAAGGAAAAGAAACAAACTCCAGTCATTAAGTGCTAATCACACAATTACTATTTTACATAGTCAGACCTGGCAATGAAATATCTGGCTCACTGGCTGCAAAGAGATCACCAAATCAATTTTTTGCATTAACGTTTTATTCCTTCCCATACTAGACATTTGTTCAGCTTGTTTATACTCACACCACATGGCCACAAGCTGTGTAGTTAGTAATAAATGAGGGAATACATTTATCTTTGGAAACTTAGGCCAAGCCAAAAAGTTGATCGCTTGTTTTTCTAGGAGAATAACACATGTGAGATTTACTCATATAAATCCCACCAGTGGTAATGGGATTGTCTATGTTAATTGCCCACATAATAAATTCCAATAACAACAGCTAGGATTTCACAGTATGCAGCAGGTCCTAGCATTCAATAACTGATGATCAGAGCAATGTGGGGAAGTACAGGGCCGTTACATGTCTCTAAACAGAGGTGAGCCTGAGACCTGGGTTCAACCTGTTGGACACCAACTTCTAATGCAGCTTCTGCACTTAGGCGGTGGGGTCACAGCTGGACTGCCACCTCCCTGCCTGAGCACTTCAGTACCTACCAGTATGAGGGTCTCTTCACAACTATACAAAAGGTGAGTTTTTTAGCAGTTCCCACCTCCTCCTCCCAAACCATGGCCATGCTTAAACCCACAAACAAAGACTGATTGTAGCCAAGAGAGGCCACTTCCAGGGGTGACAAAGAGTGTCCTGCTGTGATGGCTGAAGCCCACTAACCTTCGCCACTCTCCATTTTTGCCTTCTTTTGCTGTGTATTTTGGGTCATTTCAGGACAGTCAGTGCATTCAGCAGGTGATGGGACGCACAGCCCGATGTGTGGCATCTGCACACCCTGCCCCGTGACAGCCTCCCTGCCTAGGTGAATGGAAGGATTTCAGCAATCTCGTGTATAAACTTCTGACATACAGGCTGTGCTTCTGCTGCCCCCCTTTCTCTTGTATTTCCAATAGCAGCTCCCAGGACCCTTTTTCCCTTCTTATCAGGCACAGCTTCCTTATTTACTTCTCAGGACCCATCCCCTGCAAAAGGTGACTGCATATGCACAAAGGAAAAAGAATTCAGTACATGTCAAAGACTGAAGCTTACATAGCAAATGCGTTATGCAATTTTGCCTGCATAAGCTGCTTAAACCTTACAAGAACAAAACATTCCAGTAACTTTTTTGGAATAAAACCCTATGATCGAGAGAAAGCACAACAAGCAGTTTGCACATGCAGCCCCCATGTTATCTCCAAACTGGTTATTTTGCTGGAGTATGGTTGAACTGAGCTCTCCAGGGCTGATGTGTCTTCAGAGGCACACATCTCCCCTCTTAGAGCAGTTAATTTAGAATTTAATTTCCTGAAAGTCACCATTCTCACAAACACAAACAGGTGCCCACTTTATGATGAATCTATTTATACCTCCAGCCTGAGTAAAATGAAGTTACTATTCTAAAATCTATAAGGGTAAGTGGATCCGATACTCACGTGGCCTTGCTGCTTTTCTGCTGGGAAGCTCTTACACACAGAAACGTTAACAGGATTTACAAAATCCATCTGTTTGCAAAACCAGCATCTCCAAGTGCATTCAGAGTTGTAAGTCACAGCAGGTGCATAAACTGTGGCTGACTCATGCAGCATACAGATAGCCTAGTGCTGCTCCCCGTTTCCTCTCCCTGACAAAGAGCATGTTTTTACTCCTTGCATCATTGTGAAAAGCTGATTCGAATTTGTCGAGTCAGAAAATTCAGAACTCAAATTGTTTGAATCAGTGGATTCAGTAGGGAAATTTTGAAAGTCAGAGCACAGCAACAAGATGCAAAGCATTTCTGCAGGCATTTCCAGACCCCCTTATGGCTGAGGATCACTAAGCTCCTTATAGATATTAATGAATTAAAACTACAGCATTCCTGAGTGCTGGGTAATTTTATTATCCCCTCTGCTAAGAGGAAAACTGAAACACAGAGAAAACGTCTGGCCTGTGGTTTGTCTGCTCAGCTGCTGGAGGAGGAGGCTTCAGGATTTCAGTGCAAACCACACGACAACAACATTAGAGGAAAAGCTGTTGCCTCTTTTGGAGAGCAGGCATAGTGTCTAGGGAGTAATTCTCCTTATGGGCATAAATGCAACATATTCTGCCTTTGTAATGATACCAGAGGTCTTCTCTCTCCCCCTCGCTGGGTTTCCCAAAGGATCACAGAGGGAGAGCAGTCAGGGCAAGTTTGCTCAGTATGGACTCCTCAGAGAGGGAGAAAGGAGGGGGGACCTCACATAAGGGACAGCTGGCAGTTATTTGGACTTAGTTCTGGTATGGGATAAAAAGGGCCCTTTCCATGTATTCAGCACTCCAGAACTGACCAAGGAATTTATCTTTGCAACCACAAGTGTGAAAAGCTCAGGGCTGCCAAGGCGGTTTCATTTTGCTGTTTTTCTGAATATTCTTTTCTTTCCCCTCCATGTCTTTCCATTGGTGTTTCATTCATCCAGGTTGTTTTCATGTCAGATTTTGGACGAGTGTCCTATGCCAGCCCCAGCAAAGGTGAGGAAACCCCATTGCTTCAAGAAAGAAAAAAATGAAAAAGCTTCAGCTGTCAGAAGAATTAGGAAATTATGAAACCAGACCAAATCTGACCAGTCTGGCAACATATTTTAATTCCCCCAATTCTTTGGTGACTTTGATTTTAATGGAAGTCTGGTGGCTGGCTTCATTCAGGGCATCACCAGACCTGGACCTGGGGTCCATGACCTCATGAGCCAGCTGTATTGCAGCATGTGCCAGCCTGTGGGAATGGGAATTTTCCCCTCCTGTTTGACATCTTCACCTGAGCTTGTCAGGGGAGACATCAGCCCTCCAAGCTCCCCTAGATCTGCTGCCTACTTTAGGGTGGGTGAATTATTGCCTCCAAGTGCCAGTTCCTCTCGTTTCATTACTAGAGGATACTCAGTGATGGACTGAGATGCACTTGTCTATATTTTAGTTACCTTCATCTCTTTGGATGAATCCCACTCTTCCTTTCCAGATAAATACCTGGCTAAACCAGGGCCAAATTTTAATTTACTGCCATAAGTGGTACTAGTGAGATGTGGTTCTTCATGACTGCTGCTCATATAAGGGCTGCAGGCAGTCAGCTGGGGCTCCGCAGAGGTATTCAGCTGAGTTTGACTTAGCTACTAGCCAGATATAAGGTACAGTGACACAAAGCTCAGAAGCTCATTTACCTTCTCTCTTGGATGCTTTTTGCAGGTCACTAAGATGTTTGCAGCATGAGTGTGGCCTGACAAATATCTCACTAATAGTAGTTTCCTGAATGCTGAGGTTCACTGTCCTCTTGGAAACACTACTCACACCACACCATGCTATTTGTATTTCCAAGGCTTCTTCATGATAACCTTGTGTGACAATATTGTAATGAAGATTTGTAGAGCTGTCTGTAGCAGTTGTTTTTAGATCTTTGGTGCTTGCTTATTTGCTGAGGTGTTTCTGAGGTTTTCTTCTTGCTGTATTTCCTTTATTATTTTTTTTTTTTTTCCTTCTTATTCTGGGAAGGAGATCTGTGAAGAAGGTGAGTCATGTGGCACGCGCACGGGAAAGGGTCATGCTTACAGGCTCATTCTCTTTTCCTGTCAGGGTGGTTGAGTCAAGAAGGAGCTTTTGTCTGGAAACATTTTATCACCAACAGAGTTGGGTCAGTGAGTCATGAATGGAGAGGCTGCTGAAGCAAGAGCACCTGAAATGGATTGGAAACAGCAGACCACTGGGGTATTAACAATGACCTAATACAAAGGGTCTTTGGCCTGACTGACAGTTTGCTCCTCCAACTTTTAATTGTCATGGTGCAGCACTTGGAGTCCTCTAGCTCATGTTCCCTGGGGAACTGGTGTTGTGGACACATTTGACATCTGTGCCACGATGTGACATGCTGCTCTTGCATGGTCTGGTCAGTTGGCTGGGCTGCTGTAGTCTGGTATCACCTGCAGCTGAGAAAGGCAGAAGAGGGTGGTTGTGTTGGGACTGCAGAGCAGTGCTGGTGCCTTCTGCTGTCCCTCCGTCTGCGCACCAGAGGGAAACCTGGAGGTCAGTGCTTAGCCTGCTCTGCTCTGCTCTGAAAGGAAACAGATATGTGGAAAGGGAGGAGATCAGGAGAGATCAGGAAATCGTGTTGCTCCACAATGACAGGGCTCAATATGTTTTCTTTTTTGTCATGGCCAGGGTGTGCAGCCTGACGGAAACACCACCGGGATCTCTCCTGCTCTCAGCATGACCCAGCTTCCCATTCAAGGTGAAGTGGGGTGGTTTCTGGTTGGGCTGAAGATGGCAGGGACCGTTTCTCAGTGCTGCCCTGTGGCCATGCAGGATGGGGCCAGGTCCCAGGTGGCCTTGTGATGGTCTGCTAGCTGTCAAGGGAGAGGCGGATGCCTCTGATGGAGGAAGTAGCCCTGTCTGGTCTGTGCCTTGTCTGACATATCTGGACTCATTTTGGAGAAGCTGGTTTTCATCTCATAGAGGGATCTGTGGTGCTTTACATGCTGCACTTATTTTTTGGATTAAATAGGTGACACATGAAACCCAATCAGGAAACTAGTGAAAGCCTCTTCATTTTCTATCGCACTCTGCTAGATGCAAATTAGCTCTTTCAGGAGGGCACTTTAGCTCAGTTCTCAGCAGCAGATTTCCCAGGGTTGGGGAGGGGGGAGATGCAAATTAAAGATCTGTAGACCTTTACCCCAGCCACTAGCACTGTCTGCCATGGTACCCACATGAGAACAGCTCTGCCTCTGTGTCCTCTCCTCACCGCAGTGCCTGGAAGTTCCACAGACTCCTACAATGCTAAGTAACATCTGAGGCCTTGCCCACGTCTCAGAGAAACTTGACCTAGTTTCTCCATCAAAACACCTGCATTACCAAGCTTACCTAAGAGGCAGATCACAGACTGAGAAAAATCTTAAACATTAAAGGTTTTTCTTTTCTCCTCCCCAGAATTAAATTTTTAAAAAAACCCGTGTGGCTGCCAAACAAAGTCTTATTTCAGTTTGATTTATTCTAAGCTGCCCTAAATATTTTGCTTTCCTCTTCCTTGAGTGCAGTAATTTTTACTGCAGGCTCATGGCAACATCACAGAGATCTGAGGGAGACAGAGATTTCTGGATGAGAAGCAATTGGGTGCTGTGAAATATGCCCATGATAATAATAGCTACTGTGAGGTTTCTGTTAAGTTGGACCACACAGAAAGAATTAACAGAGTTGACATTTATGTTAGATGTCATGATTAAGGTGCCCAATGTAACTTAAGGTTTGATTGCAGTGAGATTAGAGAGGAAAATATTGCTTCTGAATACAGGACACTGTCCAATGAAAGATGTTCACATGTGAAACGTGATTTTTTTTTTTTTTTCAGCTGCTTGGGCTAGGAACTTGGTTTCTTTAAAAATGTCATGCTTTGATTATGAAGTCCAGGTCTACAATTTGGT
Source organism: Strix aluco (assembly GCF_031877795.1). Taxonomy (NCBI): domain Eukaryota; kingdom Metazoa; phylum Chordata; class Aves; order Strigiformes; family Strigidae; genus Strix; species Strix aluco. The sequence continues at coordinate 10,019,946 of NC_133931.1, read as the reverse complement.
ATTTTTCTGATAATGTCTCAGGCCAGGGAACTGCAGAGCAATGAAGACAGCAGGCCCTATCTTTAGGGACTACTTTGCCCCTGTATTGTCCTTGACCTTTATTTTAAGCAAATAAATTACATAGTGGCCTGTAAAGAGGGGAGAAGAAGAGGCAGCCTGCACCTCTACTTACAGGGAGGGTATGGATTCATGTGTATATTTCAGTGGGACTTCAGAAAGCACAGCACTGATCCGGCTATGATATAGCCCTAATGTTTTTCCTGGGGTTTAATCCCAGCTGAAGCACATCCCAGGTGAATTCTATCTCCATGATGCCCTTCTGCCTGCTTAGTCATATCTTGATGTGACTGGGCTGGGTGCGGAAGTTTAGCCATTACAACGCTGCTCTCCTGCTCCCTGTTATAGATGCCCTTGCTGGAAATATCTGGTCTTTTAAGGGTAAAGGCTGTTTCCCTCAAGGGAGTGGTTTTATTATACCAATGCAATGTAACTTTGCCAGTATAGCTGCCAGTCTAAGAGAACTTGACCAGCAAAGTAGTCCTGGGGTAGAGGTAACTCAAGCCCTGTTTTTCTTACAGCAAGATGCACTGTAGTAGCCTGGTGAGGAGGCTGGCAGATGTTGAATGTGATTGCAATGGACACAGAGTATTACTCAACCTTGAAGAATTTTTCTTCATGTTCAGCATGGTTTATTTTGGAGTTCGCTGATGCCAGGAAGAGCTGCAGTGGGGCTGTAAGGTTTCTAAGGCAGATGTGGGGCGTCTTCTACCAACTTTTTGCTTACCTCATGCACCACCTGGTGTCAGACATGGCTTCTGAGGGCTACCTTTCTGCAGTCTGGTTATATAGACAGCATCAGCATTTGTTTTATTTGGTGAAAGTTATTTTGCCAGATGAAAGTTATGGCTGAGGAAAAGTGTGATGGATTGTTTTTCCCTCTGTGTGTGTGACAAGTCTGCCCAAGGCTATCTGGCCACACTTCACAGCACGGCAGAGAGAACTTCCATCTTGCTCACGAATTCATCCAATTGTCCAAGTTCTTCTTGTGTTGTCCCAAGCTCAAATGCTTCCCTTTTGTCTTTTAAGACAGAAAGACTTGCCAATTCCCCACATGCATGTGTTCACATGAGCACAGAGAAAGCACTGTTTAATACTCACATGCATTACATTTAACAGCTGCACAGCTTTAGCAAAACAGGAGTCAGATCAAAATGCAGCACATTGTTTTTAATAAAAGGAATACCAGTCTTGCCAGATGTGGTGTATGTTTTTCCAAATGAACTAGAACAGTGTCCGCAGCTGAGTATGATATGGGCTTGTGCAATAACATCACTTGTTTTTGCATGCCCATGAATGGCGAGGCGCAGACTATGTGTGTAATAGAAGACACAAAGGGTTTTCCTCATGAGAACAGAATGAACACATGGACAATGGAGCACAGGCTGTTTGCTATACTGTTAACTCTACTGCAGCAGTAGCCAGCCCATGATCCAAGAGATGTTTTTCCCAGCAAAGACAAACAAGGCTGATTAATTGTCTCCCTTATGATGTCATGTCATTGTCATGTCATACTACTGAAAGCTAGTGGGACCGAAATATAGAGAACAAGCTCAATGTGGAAGGTGGAGTTGCGGTTCTGGAGAGGGTTGCTGTCCTGTTCTTGCAAAGATATGAACATCACAAACCGAGCAATGTACGCAGTACACTGCAAACAAGGGAGGCACATAGGCTCAGAAAGGTGTGTGAAGCTGAGCTGATCAGAGCTTTCCTCAAACCAAGAGAAGAGCCAGGAAACATCACTGATGTAGGACCAAGTCTCCACCAGGTGTAGACTGTAGTAACATCATTGACTGTGCTGTGATCTTAAAGTACCATAGTGTTTCTAAAGCTTCTCCCACTTGAGCTGTAGGAGACTCCAAAGGTTGCCTTGACACTCTTAGTATGACATCTCTAAATCATCCTGGAACTCAGGTTGCATCTCCACAAAGAATTTCTCTCCCAACACCAAGGGTGGATGTGTGACTCCTTCCGTGTGACTATTCCTGCTACTGTTTGACATCTCCATCCATTGGCAACCTCTGACATCTGGAATTTGCTGGGAGAGAAAAAACAAATAGTGTCATAACACTTCACCTCCGAAAAGGTAGCCCCAGTCATTCTCTTTCCTGTTTGATGTTAGGATTTTGCTAAATGGAGAGGAAAGGAAGGATGTTAGGGTCAAGCAGGCTGCTTGTCCTCACTAAACAGTGTAGCCCTCATGTCGAGCTGCTTAAAAGCAGTTCTGCACATTGAAGAGCAGATGGGTCCTGGAAGAGGGAGTATGTTCAGGGGAAGTCTAGGTACTACTGTGCTGTAAACAAAGTTCCCTCTTAAACAGCTTGTTTCAGTGCTGACTGTGGATAAATATCATCTTGTTTTAATCACTGACTCTTAGCAGCAGCAGCGCCTGACGCAGCCACTCCAGGTCTTGATCCTGACATCATAAAAAACAATAGATATTTCCCCTCCTTGCTGGTACCATGGTTCTGACTAAATAACTTCACAGCTTGAGAATGGGTGCACTTAATTCACATGTAGCTGGGTTTATGATGTCAATATGCTAATCTGGTTATTATAATCCTTTTTTTAAAGGTAGTTACCATAAGGGTAGCACAGGCAGGCCTGACCACAGTGATTTCAAAGGCAGAGGAGAGTACATCCAACTGAGGCAGGAGCTAATTTCTTACAGGCGGTCTCGCTGCAGCTGGCAGGATCCTAACTCTTCTGGCTCTCCATGCCTTCTCCAGCACAGCTCAATTTCTACGATCAGCCTTTGCATTCTATGTATGTCTGTGAAAACCATTCAGCAGATGAAAAAGAGAAATGTCTTATTTAGTAAAGACAAGGTCTTTTAAAAAAGAAGTTCTGGAGGGAGATTTCCCTCGTCTGGGCAAAGGCATCAGTTCAATGTTTGTTTCGGGCGAGGGACAGGCGAGTCTCCAGACTGGGAGTTCAGATTCTGCCAGAACCAAGTGATTCCTCATCCAGTGTTTAAATGCCACTGTGTTGTCTGAGATCCTTCTTAGGCTTTGTCATCAGAGGCATAATTAGCAGCAATCACATGTGACTCCTCCTTCATTCTGGTCCCTTGAGGAATTTGGGTGTGTGCTTTTTGTTGCTGTCACATCACAGAGTCATTCCTTACCAGGGCAACTTCAAAGAAATGTATTGGGAGTGGGAGTGTGGCTTTAAAGACCCTCAGTGGCCCCCTCCCCCAGGTCTTCACTTTGAATGCTCTCAAGTAACAACACCAGGGAAATGTTGCCACACCAGCACACTGTCAGTGCAGAAGTGACCTGGTCTTTCTCAGAGAAGGAACAAAATTGGGTTATAAAAGACTTATCTGTTCTCATTGGTGCTGAAGTTCATGGACTTTTCTATTTTCATGTTGTTTCCTGTGTCTTCATCATGGCATGGCAGCCCCAACATCAGGTTTTCTGTACCAGGACTGGCTTGAGAGGTGCTTGAATCCCAGGGTGGATGACTCTGCCCTTCACCCACCTTCATTTTTATTCTGCAAGCTGATAAGTCAGTATAAGAAGATTTTAGTTTGTGTTCAGGACCTGGAGGAAGATTTTGAAATAGTTGCATAAGCAGCTTTCTCCATAGTAACGTATCCATTGTCCAGTGCAGAGCAACGTTTAGCCTTAGGTTCTGTATGTTCCCATTTTATGGCAACGAAAGAGGCAGCAATGTGAAAAGCTATTAAGAGCTCTTTAGAGCAAATATTTCAAAACTGTAGGCCACGACAAAATAAAAGTCACTAAAAAATTCGGGCTGCACAGTCCATAGCTCAGAACTCATCAGCTACCAAACACTGAGAATTAACATCTCCTGCACAAGCAGCGGGCTGCTGTGACAGAATTATGACATAAACACAAAATAATAAACCTATTACTTTAGTTTAGCTGGTGATCTTGCTCAGTAAATATTTTTCTACTTTTTTTTTTCACTATGTTCATGGTCATAATAGTAAATTATCTGATTATTTGCCTACATTTTTCTTACAGATGTTCAAGGCACAGTACATTTCTGATACTATTTTTGGAGTCTGTGATCATTGTTCATCAATTTTTCACACCCTTCTTTGGTGCAGTCCTGAAGTGGATCTGTGCACCTCAAGGTGCACATCTTCTTCAAGTATGACTCTTGACAAACTAATCTATGGAAACTCTGTAGGAGAATTAGGTCCATCATGCTTATGTGCCAGACATGCAAGGGGGAAAAATATGGCAGGAATATCACTACTATCCAGATAAAACACTTGTATGTAGCTATAACAAGCCACACTGATGTAGATACTTAAGGCATCTTTACAGCAAGTGCATAACTACATATTTTTTTCTACAGAGTGTAAGAAAGCAAAGCCTAATAAAATTTCCAAGGAAATTTACATAGAATGAAATGCAACTCTGCAAGGAAACACAAATCAAGCTCCAGTAATGGAACAAATTTATTGCTTGAGAGGTAATACATGAAAATATAGGTAAAGACCAGGCCATCTCATTTACCGATATTGGACAGAGTTAAAAATGTGCAGCTAAGCTTTACTTTTATTATAGTCCTAAGGTAATTATTTTTAATTATTTAGCTTATTAGCTTATTATTTAAAAATGAGTTAAGTATTTTTAGGTACTCCTGATTTTACACCACCTACTCACAGAGCTTTCTTGCTCTTACATATCTGTATGGATTTTTTGTAACAAGAAAAGTAAAGATGATGTTACAAGCTTACTCAGGAAAGAGGTCTTGGAGCCATCATTGACAGCTCTCTGAAATCGTTGACTTAAGTTAAATGTAAACAAAGAAAGTCAATAAAAGGCTGGAGCTCATCAGGAAAGATATTGCAGTCATGACAAAGAGTCATTTTGTTGCTTCATTTTTGGTGCTCCCATGCTCTGAGTCTTGTGTGTGATCCTGGCTTCTTGCATCTCGAGGACATTAAAGAGTTAGGGGAAGTGGTAAGGAAGGTGACCAAAATAACCTAAGGATTGGAGAAGCTGCCTTATGAGGAGGCTCTAGAAAGGCTTGATCTTTTCTGGCTGAAAAGAAAGCTGAAGGGGCGATATGATTGGGATTGACAGCCTCAGGGAGGTGGTGGGCAGTGTGACTGCAGAATGGTTAGTGACCACGTCCCACAATACTGGAACTACCTGACACTCACTGAAACCAGTACAGGATCTTTTAGAAACACATAGAAGAAAAAATTGCTTTACATAGTGTGTACTGAACTTCTGGCATTGCTGCTATGGGAGACTGTGAAACAGGCCATGAGCAGCAACCAGAGGGAACTTGAACATCCCTATTCCAGTGAGTGTCAATGCTGGGGGAGTGTGAGGGAAATAAACCACAGATAGTATCTGGGCTCGTATGTTCTCCCTAAATAGCATCTCCTACTGTCAGTGGTGGAATAGATGGATGATGGGTCTGACACAGCAGGGTATTTCTAATGAGCTTATGCTCTTATGCAGAGACAGCTGATTCATTTTGACTTCTGAAGAAAATCAGGGAAATTTTGAGCTAAATGGAGACAATTTCAGGGAGAATTTCAGTGAGATATTTATGACTTTAAATAGAAGCTTAGTACTGAAAAAAATCAGGCATTTTTAAAAATCATGTTACCTCTTAATAGACATTCTACATAGCATACATTTAATTTTTATATAGCACAGAACCACAGAGTAATTGGGATTGGCAGAGACCTCTGGAGGTCTCTCAAAGCAGAGCCAGCTTCAAAGCTAGATCAAGTTGCCCGTTGTCCCTTTGCAGTACACCTCTGAGAAGTCTGGCTCCGTCTTCTCTGTAATGCTCCTTTTAGAAATATAATAACTCATCAAGCAGTACAAAAGTGATGTGAAATTTTTTCCATGTGTATTTCAGCAATGGCAACCTTGCATTTATACAAGTTTCCTGTGGATGAATATATTTTCTAAGAGTGTTCTCTTCCCATCTTTCTTTCCCGCAGGACTTTCTCAGCACAAGTGTTGAGTGAATAACTCATTTCCTCAGAAAATGCACACCCCATTTTATAGGAAATTCCTATAGAAACATAAAGGGGAACATTAAGTTTCTGAACTGCTTCATCTTTTCTCCCAGACTTCTGCTATAAAGGTGGTGAGGAAACAAAGACTGATTCTGATCTGCTCCATACTCTCCTCCTCCTTGTCCTGGAAATGATGATGAATGTGCATGGGCTGGTTCATAGCATATGTAGGAGGGAAAACTGCTGAGACTATTCTTTTAAATAATGCCCTGACAAGGGAGAAGTGATGCTGCACCTTCCCAGGGTCTTGCCCGCATATCAGTGCAAGCAGGAGTTCAAGGTAGTTGGAGAAAGGGGAACATGCAAGTTGACCACAGATCACATCTCTTGAGTGTAGGATGTGATGGTGGCTGGCTTTTGAGTAAAACAAGCAAGGAGAGGAAAAGACTTTTCATGACTTTCTACTGTAAAAGCACACATATGGACTTCTGCAGACAAGACAGCATTGTCCCAAGGACTGTGGGGAAATACATAAATTGCTCTGTGTTGTGGTTCTCATTAACTACTGCTGAGGGGAGTGAGAAGCAGCTATTCTTGACCCTAAAATCCTTCTTTCTATGGTCAGGCACTAGAGATACTCTGCAGTGAGCCACCATCATGGCAGAATTTGTACATTCATCTATGAATATAGGACAGCCATCATCTTACCATTTCTGTGTCACTGGACACTGTGGCTGAATAAATTCCATGGGGATCATTACATAGGGTCCACTTCCACAGCAAATTGAAGGTGCAAGAATAAAAGCACTTTCGACAGCTAAGCTGAGTAACAAGAGTAGTGAGACAGGATTCAGTGTATGCTAGCAATCAGGATTTGTCCCTTGAGGACTCCTGTTTGGTCTGTTGTCAGGCAAGAAATGCTGTACCACCACGCGGTGTTTGCTGCCCATGTTCATGCTTGCTGGAGCGGGCCAGTATCTCCATCTCTCTGGAGAAAAGCCACTCGCTGGAGCAGAGGGCAGGATGTTGCTTTGAGAAATGTGGAGGTATTGCAGAAGCAACGATGGCCCTCTCAGAGTGGCTGCTCGCATTCACTGCGGAGTGGTGCTGCTGGAAGTAATAACACTTAGCACTGACACAGCCCTTCACCCAAACATTGGGTAATTAATCTGCAAAGCAGCAGGAGATGCTCTTTGTGACTGGTTCTGTAAGCACAACTAACGGACTAGAGCGAAGAGAGCTATTAAAACCCATGCTCACATCCAAATTGTCCCTTGGCAACTAAAGAAAAACCTCCAGAACTTACCATGTCCTCTTTGTTTTATTAGCTCCCTTAATATTCAAATGAAGAGAAAGTTTTCCAGAACCGGCCCTCAGCCTGCCCAGCTTACAGAAGCTTGGTGGACTTCAAAGGAGCTGCAACAATTTATTGTGGTTCTTACTCCAGACATTTTGTGAGGATGAATAGATATTCTAACTGGAAAACAGTTCACTTACAAAGATTATAGTATATCCCAGTTAGCAGAACACTGTAGATTATCTGTTTTTATGGATTTACCGTCTTCCCTCCCTTGACTCCTTGTAGTTTTAAAGTTTGGAAACAAAACTGCTTTTGCTGCTGAGTTCATTTTCCAGTTAGCAAGCACTGACTGCTTTTTTCCCTCCCCCAGTGAAGCTGCACAAGAGTGGCCGTAGGAGGAAGGAAGGAGAGTTTTGTGGTTATGGCTCAGATTTGGAAGCTGGGGTGCCAGGGCTCTGCTGCCAGTCCTATCCCCTGCTTCCATGTGACTTAGAGCAAAACGTGTAACTTGCTTTCCAAAGTGCTCCATAGTATTTTCTCAATGCACCATGTCGTGGCATCCCATGACTGCATCCTCTGACTGGTATCAATAAAATGTTTTTCACTGTTTTTATATAAAGTTCTCCAAATGACCACACCCATATTTTGAAGGCAAAACATGGAGGGAGGGTAATTATTTGGCCTCCTATGGAAATGTTGAGTTCTCATTCTGGTAAGGGTGCTTTCTCAAGAGGTTTAATTCCCAGGGGTAAAACCTTTAGATCCAAATCCTCAGCATCCATGGGACATGGGTGACCGTTATCGTGCATTTAGAGCTGTGTTCACAAGGGAGTGTAGCTGTGGCAGCCCTTGATTTAGGTATTCCAGCTCTTCGTGCCATGTGGGCAGGTAGGGAGAGCCAAGTCCTTGGTCAGAGCATTCTCAGAAACTGGCAAGATTAAGCCTCATCTCTCACTGGTGAGGACAAATCACTTCAGGCAAGTCGATCGTTTTAGAGAGTCTCATCCCTGAGCTTCCCAGGGGGTAAGCACTGACTTGCAGCACACCAAAGGCTTATAGGAAAGAGACATAGTGGGATCTTTGCTCCAGTAGTATCATGGTATAAGCGTGGATTTGGGACAGATCCCTGCATCTATGTGTGTCCTTGCTTTGTATAGCAGAAGTGCTTCAGACAGGAGAGCTTAAACTCATGTCATCCTCGAAGGCTTTATAACTGGCTGCTGTGGTTTTCTTCTGGATGGTGGGACATGGCAGCTTGAAATCACAGAGTTAAACTGGTAATAAGGAGAAGTGTCAATGGAGACATTTCTGCTGTCTGCCATAGTGGCAGCTCCACAAGCCACTAGACATTACCAGGCTGAAGGTTTCTCTTAGGGTTTCTTAATATCATCCTCTAAAGTTTAGCTGTTTTTCAGGCTCCACCTTGAATATGTATTTTCCTTCTGTGTGTACCCATTACACCTTTGTGCAAAGCCTTTTTTATGCCCTTTCTTGGGGAGGATATTTAGAGATTTCAGTGATCCTAAGGTAGTCCCTTTTGGTCCCTTGGTGTTGCTGTAATTTTCTGAATTTCCCTCTAATTTGTCAACATTTCTCTATTACAGCTCTAATGATATCTAGCACATATAATAGCTTGCAGAATAATTCAGGAGTGGTTGCTCCCTCCCTTTATCACCAAACCCAAAAGTGGAAAGATGCCTTCCCAAAGGATCTTCCAGTAAAATTGTGGAGTAGGAAAGCTCAAAGTGCTACACAGACCATTATAAATGGTCTGACCACTTGAATGTCAGCTATTGATGTGGCTGAGAGGTCACTGAGCTTCATAGAAAACAGCGAGCTCTGAAGGAGATATACAGAGAAATGAAGGTCATTGACCATAGAGGGAGAAGGGAGATGGAAACCAGCTGGGATTGTGGTCAAGATGCCAATCTGGATGGGTGTTTGGGCAGGCATAGTGAAGCACAGGCAAACTACATTTTTTTGGTGGGAATAAGTGTGAATGTACTTTAAAAGCAGATCCCAGGGTGCTAGTGAGGGAACTGTGACAGGCTCAGCTGGGTGAGGTAAGGAGGTGCAGAGACAGGTGAGGCACAGACAGGATGGGGTTTTGCTTGGCTCCTCTTGCTCTAGATTTGTCTTTTTCCAGAGTGCATCCAGGACTGTGACTAACATTTGTTACATGCTGTTTCCCCACTCTAGATCCCCATGTGGACAGAGCTGCATTCCTGGGAGCGGGGTTTGTTTTGATGGGCTTCCTGATGCCCTTAAACTGGTTGATTTTATCTGTGTAAACTTCTAATTTTCTGTTACTTGCTGTTTCTTTAAGAAGAAAGCTATCTCTGTGGTTGCCATGGAAAGCCCTGCGTATCTCATGAGACTGAACCACAGAATATATAGTGCGGCCGCAGAAAATATCTGGAAATATGTTTGCCCAAGAGCTGCAGTCCTCAGGAGCTTGGCAGCCTTGTAAATGGAGATGCCCCAGCTGGGAAAGGGAATTTCTTTTCCCCAGGCAGCTAATGTGGGCATGGGGATGGGATGGTGCCTGGAAATCTTTCGCCTTTGTTAGGGGAGCAGGGGAAAACTGGGGAGAAGCTTGGGGATGTTGGGATGGCATGGTGCCATCGCCACTGCGGAGTGAGCTGGCAGCAGGGCATGGACCATGGCTGGAGCGTGAATGCATTGGTGCCTCTGCATCCCGCTCACCTCTGCCAGATGATGACAACTAAAGGCTGACAACAAAAATGAACACAATGTGCACAAGCCCTGCTGCTTCAACTGCTAGCTAAAGAGCTGATTCCCACACCTTCCTCTAATCTAAAAACCACAGTTTCCCCTTGCTCCAGCTGCCAAAACCTACAAGTTCCCCCACAACTTCCTTAACACAATGCCGTGTTTCATGCTGAAGTGAAACTTGGAAGTGAAAATCAATTGGGATGAATATTGAATTAAGGATAGTGCATTGATTGAACTATCCATTTTCACTTATTTATTTTTTTAAAAAGCCCATTAAGAATGCCTCAATCAATGATAAGATTAGGGGGTCTGGAACAGAACTGAGGCCAAGCTTCACTTTAAGACTCCCAAACTGTCCTCTATATCTGCCAATTTTATTTTTTTTTTTAAAGTGAACATTACTGGCTTATTTTTCCAGCCCAAGAGTTAAAGAAAAAGTTTCAGGGGTTTAAAAAAAAGAGAAGAAAAAAGGCCAAATATTCACATCTCAGCAATCTCTTTCCAAGGATGAAATTGTTAGTATTCTGGTATCTTCGTGCTTGATGTCAAACAAAATGTCATTTTAATGAACAAGAGCAGTTTGGGGACACTGAATCTCCTCCCTGGTTTGTGAGCAGGACTCACAGGACTCACAGGGGATGGACCCATTTTACAGCCTTCTCCCGCCCCTACAGTACAGCTGCCTCTGACCATGCTGTAGCTCAGGTTACCAAACATTTCCACTATGGGTCTTTGCTTTTAAAATACAGCTGGTTTTGCTGAGAGTCTATCAAAGCCAACATTTTCTAAAAATTCCAGTTGAGGTAGTTCTGATGTTTCCAGGAGTGAGGCTGGGAACACATGGCACAACCTGAGTTCACTTCACACAGGTCTCCAGCCCCTGCAAGTTGCTTGAGATGCCTCATGTTCCCAAAGACAGTGAAGCTTGAAGCAGGGTCCAATGGGGGGCAGCTTTGTGGATCTGAAAGGGACTGGTTTGCCCAGAAATAATACAACTTTTTATTTCTGCAGTGCTCAGTGTTTTGAACACACTGAAAAACTCTGTGTGTGAAAGAGCCACACATAGGCCACTGCTTTAGGGGTGTTAGGGAATCACTGAAATTAATTGTAAAAGCTGACAAAGTCCCCATTACTGTTCTTATTACTTATCTTAAGCCAGCTGCTGGGCCTTTTATACACACAGGAAGGTCACGTTGTGACTTAGTGTCTCTTCAGCCCATGTCAGCTCCTTCCCCAATTCTCCTTATCCTCAAGAGCTGTAGCAAATGCTTTGGTGAAAGGCAAACTCTTCTCACTCTTCAGCTAAGATGACCAGGCTTTTCTGCTGGTGCTTCTGCCATGCTCCTACATCCATATCTAGCCCACATACATTGTTGTTGACCCTAAACTCTCTGCAGGCCCTCAAACCCCTCAACCTGTCTTTCAACCCCCACTTTGGCTCACAACATCTCATTTAGAATGGTTGGCTCAGATTCTGAACATGAAAGAGATGTTTTAATTTGCAGTTTGAATTACCCAGTTTCTTCTCCAGATTGAACACTTCACAGTTTCCAGAGTCCTAATTTCTTCTTCAGGGCTTTCTCTCACCCTGGGCTGTGGGTGGTTCCAGCTAGACCTCAGCAGGTACTGCCTCCCTTCCAACTCCATCCAGGTCCAAGGCACAAGTGTCTTTGCAAATCCCTCCCCTGTACTTTCAGGCTGTTATTCCAGGACCGTGCTGATCTGCATCAGGTTCTCTCCTGCGAGTGCACTTTTGTTATATTATCCAGAAAGCAGAGTTTTTGTGGGCATATGAGAAAGGATGACAAAACTTCTCTTGTAATATTTAGTCCACTTGAATCAGGTCCCAGTGTTGTGCAATGCTTCAACTCTGGCCTGAGCCCAGACCGGCTGCAAGATGGGTGAGTGAGCACAGAGGGGTCTGAATGCTGCTCCCCCTCCAAGGATCAGTTTGTGCAGTGACACACTCATTTACCACCCTCAGTTTTTGGAAAGTTGAGGAAAAAATTGGTGCTCTGAGCTTGGCTTGTGACAATTTACTTTCAGTTCCTAAAGAGTTTCACTGAGAAAATGCTTCTTACTGAACATGGTAGTGACTACATTATGAATGAGGCTTGAAAACCATTTTCAGAAATGCTTTAATATCAGTTTAAAAGGAAACTGAAACAATGCACGTATTTTGCAAATAATATCAAGTTCTTTGCAAGTGCTCTGCATGGAAAATCTGTTTTGTGTTTGAGGCCAAAGAATTGTCACATAAACCAATACTTGGTACCTAGAGATACAGCTGCACCCAGCATGATGCACAGGTTCACCCTTTGCAGGTACAGGCTCAGGCTGGAAAATTTTGAAAATTGAGTATTTTCCTTGTTTCACATTTCAGTAAATCTCCTTCCAATATCCACCTTCTGGGTTTGAGGGTGCTCATGGCCATCACATGTAGATCATAAATTCCCCCTGCTAGAAGCCTTTTGTTCCCATTTAGTCTTTGTTAAAAGCCATTTCACCAACTTTCAAGCTATGTTCTCCTTTTGGTAGCACTGATAACTCTCAGCAATAACTAACAGTGCTGGGCTGTCCTGCTCCCAGGTTGGACAACAGTCTTACCAGAAGCACGCTGAATGGTGGAATTCAGCAAAAAAGCTCCATATGTTGTATGCAAAAGAAAACATTACTTTTGGCACAACTTTTTGCACCAGAAGCCAATTGCCACCAGAATACAGATGCAGAACTTGCCAGAACAAACCTAATTGCAATACTTGGGAGGTGGTTTATATTTTTCTTCCTAACTGTGTCCAGGTGTGTTGAATTGTTTGAGGAAAATTCGTGGTGTTGAGAAACAGAAAAAGCCTAACTGTTTAACTAATGATGTGAGCAATATATTCTGCTGATCTTGAATTTCTGAATTGGTGTTTTGCTTTGTTGTTTCTACTTTAAGTAACATAAATCTAAATAAACAACACTACATGCAACAGCTACTTCTGAGATGCTTGCTATTGGAGTTCATGAATACATTAATGGAAGAATTAATGGATTATTTTTGAGTAAGGCACTAACAGTTAAAAAGAAAAATAAGGGAAAATAAGGGAAAGAATAAGTGAAAAATTTCCAAATACTTAAAGCTTCCAATCAAACCCAAATATTTTTAGGATTTTTGATCCACAAAGCATTTTCATTATTTTGACCTTTCATCTTGATTCAGTATATTTTTCTGAGTTCCTGAAAATATTTGAGTGAAAGGAAAGTTTCCTCTTATCAGTTGTAACAGTTATTACAAATGGGATAACTGAGCAATGAAACTTACTGCAAATAAGATATATTCCTCCAAAGCCCTCCTCCTATAGTAGTTTCTTTATTGGTAACACGGAGAGAACCACAGTCTTTTTCCATTGCCAAATATTTTGCAATTTGCCAGCACACACAGAACTCTACTTAAGAACTGAAAAGTGTTGTTATTACCAGCAATGCCTGAAGAATAAAGAAAAGAAAATGCTGTAGGTTGGGCGAAAAGGAATAGCCAAGAGCAATGTGGAAGGTAGCTGTTTTCTTTGTTTGCATATGGATACACAGAGGCTGTGCACACACAGGCACTTTTCACAAAGCCTATTCAATCCCGTGAAAAACTCATTGAGTTCAATAGCTCATTTCAGTTTCATTTGCTACCAAAAATGCAGTGTGCTTCTTCCTAGGATGGCCTCTTCAGGTACCAAGAAGCCACTCAAAGACAGTTCCTAACTCTATTAAATAGGTATTGTGATTTTAAAACTGATATTTACCTGTGAAATGCCCTGTTTGAGGGTGGCACTGAAATGTGATCTTGCCCTACACAGGGACATCAGCTATATCTCAAAAATAACCCTACTCACCAACAAGAAAAAAAAGAAAAAAAAAATCAACAAATTCCAACATTAAGACACTGAATATAGAGGCCTAGGCAGGGAAAAGTATTTTTAAAGAGAGTGAGGAACTCCTGTTTCCCTACACGTCAGGGGTAGGTTTGGTTGCGTGCTGTAGGCAGAGAGGCTGATCGCAAATAAAGCCATGGACTTCAGCAGAAAAGCGGGTAATTGCCTGTTGAGTCTCAGATTATCTTGTTCCACAAAATGGGTTACATTACCACAGGGAGGCTAATGGGAGGAAAATTGCAGGTGAAAAGAGTTTAAAATCTTGTTTGAGCAAAGAGAGATCCGTGCCCGCTCTCTCCATCACGCTGCTGGCTATGTTGCTTCCATTGCCCAGCTGTGGGGTCACAGTAAATAAGATGCTGGGGAGGGGGATTTCACTCCATGAAGCACCAGGGAGGTGGCACACTGCAGCTGACATCACCCTGGTTTTCATACGTAAATATTCAGGCGGGAAATACAAATTGCTGAGGGGCTGTAGCAACCTGGCATGTTGCTGCAATATAGACCCCAAAGTGAGGTAATACTCTAGTGACAATGATTGATTGTTATTTTGGCATAGGTTCACTTTATCTTTCTAAAACATTCCCTGGAAAAAGAATAAATTCACCTCCTTCATACCACAGCTAGAAGTAGAAAAACATAGAGACTACAGTCCTGCTATGGGGACTGTGCATTAACATATCACCCCACAGCACTAATTTTGATTGAGACTGAGCATAGAAAAACAAGTATGAGAACCACTTTTCCATTGAATTAGCTGAGCACACACCATGAAGTTCAGGCTGACTCTATGTTTTCATGCTGAGTTTCAGCTTGGCTTTGGGATGACAGAGGTCTGTCATCAAGTTAAGAAGTGGAAGCAAGTGGTAAACTTTTCCAGCCTGAAGCCTGTCAGGGTGAAGTCAACCTGCCCACAGTTTTTGAACAAATTTGAGATGTCAGGGTGAATTTTTATCAGATAAGTGTTTTGTATTATGAAGCTGCAGTGATCTTTATTTGGTACCAGGTGTCTTAAAGCTGTATTTATTGTATGGTCAAGCCTTGCTTTCAGTGATTTCTGTCGTTTGTAGTTTTTCCTTGTAATTCACAGAGGTTTTAGTTTTCTCTGAAAGATGAATCAAACCTGTGGTCCAAGTAAATGACAATCCATTTCAGCTTGTTAGCTCTCACTGTAGTGGCTCTACTTGGTTTGGAAAGCAGTATGGCAAACTGATTGGTTCAGGAGTATGTTTGGTAGAAGCTGTGTTAGGAGGATCAATGCCTGTGATAATCGTTTCTGTAGTGAGATGGAAGGCTTTCAATTGCAAGGCTGCCTCTGTTATGTTTCTCTATCATTAAGTCACTTAAAAAGACAAGGAAAATATTGCTTCTAATTTTTCTTAAATACAGTTGGTGCATTTATCACAACATTTTGCCTTTTCCTCTTGTTTGGTTTTGTTCCATGTCTCTCTTGGTTGCGTGGGTTTCTGTGTTTCTACGGGCTGTCCTTTGACTAGTGCTGTCACAAAAACTCCAGCTCATTCCTCCTTCAAGAATAGCTTCAGATATTTATACCATAAACCAAAGTCTATGTTGTATGTTCCAGTCACTGGTGCCATTTCTACTTAATGTGCATGGTGTTAAATCAAAGAATGAAGATATTCATGTTTTTTTATTAGACATTCTGTGCAACTATATAAAACAGATGCAATGATTTTTGATTTTTTTTTAAAAATCTTCCTCAATCCAGCATTTCCTTTGCATTTTCACAGGAAAACTCTAGGAGAAGCTGAACAGAAACTCAGCTGCCTCCTGTGTTTCCCTGGAGGGCCTAAAATACCATGGTATTTCAGCAGATGATACCATGGTAACATCAAGGATGATAGGATCTAAGCAGAGAGAGAGAGAGAGAGAGAGACCACATTGTTCTCAATCTAGATCAGGCTTTGGGACTCCTTGCTTCCAAGGAGCATCACAAGGGATGCACACTGAGTTATGAAGGCCAGGGTTGGGCCCCCACTAGTGTACTAGCACAGACAACGGTCCAAACCAAGTTGTTTCCCTAGAGTGGTGTGCAAGCCAACTTGTAAATCCACACTGTACCTCCAGAAGCCCACTGTGATGTCTCCTTACTGGCTACACAGACAGCAGTGGCACAGAAGGAAGGATAACACAGAAAATCAAAGCTGAAGTACCCAGGGAAACATACTGAGATCTTATTGAAGGTGTCAGAAAACCACCATGATGAGATGTGTTCACATTTCTGAGACTGGCAGGTGTTCCTCAGGACATTAAGATTTGTTCCTTATCTGACAAATCCTTGAGGCTACCAAGTTTCCTTTGTACCTCACTGAGGGTAGCTCAGATTGAGTCAGTGTTTTACTTTTTTTTTTTTTTTTTTCCTTTCATGCTGTTTGCCCAAATATTTGAGAAGAGCTAACATTCACAACACTGCTCAGGCTCAGCATCCAGGGTATGAAGACAAGCAGCCTGGATAGTAACTGACTTTTCAAAACTAGTCTGCAATAACTCTGTGGGTGTGCAGTTTGGATGTTCAGATCCAGATCCTCTCTTTTACCACTTTAGCAACACCTGGATAAAACTATGCAACAATATCTTAAAAGGAAGTGCCAAGCCTGGGGTGAGGAAGTGCTGGTATCTGGTCTGCAACCCTTGCCTTCGCCTCCTTCCATTTGCCCCAGTGGCTCCAGAAAACGGGATGCAAATGTTCAAAGGAAGTTATGAGATTTAGAGAGTTATAATCTGGAATGGCTCCGGGAATTTCAGCAGTGTTAAATGAGAATAAAACCAAACTGTTAACTGAACAGAAATATCCATTTGTAACCCTCCCTAGAAACATTTCTGAAGAACAGATTTCCTCTGCACAGAAGACCAGGAAGCCAAATGATGTCCCATGGGAGAAAACAAAATCCTTTGGATAAGCCCAGGTAACTCCAGAGACAAAGGTCACCCTTGCCCCTCAGGTGCAGGTGGAGATCACTGGGACCTACAGGCTGCTGGAGTGGCTGCAGGGCTGAGCCCTGTGTGACAGACCCTGGTTCTAAAGAGCTGATGTGTGACTGTGTGGGGCATGTGAGGAAGGAGTGCTGGAGAGGGCTGGGAAAAACCAAGTCAGCTTTTGCAATCACAGGTGCAGTCATTTGCAATAGCTGGGCCCTGGCAGCTCTGACTTCAAACAACTTTTTGAAAACAAGTAGTTACCTCATGATCAGAAATGATGCACCTACATTCATCTTCTACCTTGAGGCTTATTGACGTTTATTTCTTTATGTTGGTTCAAGTATTAATGAGATCTCTCTCCTGTATCCAGCCAGCAAGGGCTGAGCTTGCTTTGAAGACTTCTCCTTAGCTGAGTCTCTCACCTCTAAGATGGCTAAAGATGCAGTCACTTTGGTATGTCTTACATCCTCCCAGGTTTGTTTGAGGTTGGCCTGTGGGCTCAGAGAATGCACAGAGACACAGGCAGATGGCAAGTCCAAGCAGAGTTGTGTCTTCAGAAAATCCCGTGATAGTTGTTGAACAGAGCTGGTTGTTATGGCAGTGCCAAAGCCTGCTGTCTCAACCAGGTTCCTCAGGAAAATGCAACAGAACGGGGTGTTAATGGGGGAAACTAATGGATAAAACCAGCCTGAAAGTATGTATGGAGGCAGGGATGATGTAGGAGCAGGACAGGGCAGGTCAAGAAGGGAGGCTGTGATCTTGGGCTGTGGGCCCTTTTCTCACTAATGCTATTCTCTACTTTGACATCATGTTGCTGTCTCCATGGCACATCATGCTCCCTCCTCTGGGTCCGGCAGGCCCCAAAAGCTGACAAACAGGGAGATGAGAAAATGTTAGCATATCAACAGTGTGAAAGAAGTGCATAAGCCCACACAGGGGAGTGAGAAGGAGGATGTGTTAGGAGGGAGGTCAGGGTTTTGAAGCTTGTGTTTAATGCAGGGAGGCAGGAAGACAGAGCTGTGTGACCTGGCAAGGGCTCCTGCATCAAACTGCCTTGTTGTTTGCTTCACTGTTGGTGTGAGAAAAATGTGAATGACACAAAAATGACACCACCTGGGGTAGTGCCCTGATCAGTACTCCACACTCTGAAAGACACTTCTGTTTGGAGTTGGGAGAGGGGTGGGGGAGCCAGAGAGATATTAATTTCTCTACAGCTGCAATCATAGTTGCTACTGACTGGAAAAGTGGTGACCAAGTACTCCTGCGGCTCAGTGGCTTAAAAAGTACAGGATGACCTTGCAATGTGGGAAATAACCTGCCAGAAAAATGACAAAGCCATGGACAACACAGTGTCTGGGGCAACCTTTCATCTGCTGCACTAAGAGAAAACATGCGAGACAACTGAAATAACACCCTTTGGCATTGTGTGACCAGGAAAGATTGAAAATAAAGAGAGAGAGAAATTGGATGGAGACAAAAAATAGCAGTGTTTTTGAAGATACTCATTCGTGGTGACTTTCAATATTTTTGAGCTGCAGACATGCCTGTGCTTACATGGCTGGGAGCAGAGGCTGCTTTGGGAAGCGCACTCAGCTGCTCTCAGACCCATTTTCCAGTTCACAGTTCTGCTGCTTCCCCATGGTGCTCAGAGGCCCAGATCATCACTTTGGGGAGCAGGTCTACTGGCTGGAGGACATGGGACTGGAAAGGGATTTATTTGCATGGGACAACCAGCATCTGAGTAATCTGTTCCAGTTCACAGACTAGTGCTTCTCACTGGGTGTCTCTTTGAGCATCCCTGTTGCGCAGTCTGCAAACAACGTCTGAGTGAGCCTCTGGCCGTGGGTGCATTTCCTCTCTTGCTCAAGGTTACTCCTTGGCCTGACTTGCTTCACCACCTACCAGCTGGCTAAATTGGCTGGTGAACCTTTAGTGCTGCAGTGATTTCAAAGGACCAGACTGAGAGTGGCAGGATCTGCCCCGTGGGAACAATAGGATCTGCTCCATTTTCTTTCCCCTAAGTCAGCCATGCTTTTGGCGTCTTCAAACCCATCTCTCATGGCCATCATTATAGTGATTTAACACATCACAGGGTGCTCACCGTTGTGTCTTGGGAGATGCTGATTTCATAATTGATCATCACGGTAATAAAGCAAAGCAGAGCAGCCCCCTTGGTCCCCCCTCCAAGGTTTTCTGTGCCATCAGTAGTGCAGCAGGGAACAGGAATATTTGTGGGAGAGCTGCAGTGTGTGCGGAGAGGCTGAGGAAAGCCCTTTGCCTGACATACAGACATGGGGTATCGCTTCCGTGCAAGTGCTGATCACACATTATTCTGTCCAAGAGAAGCCAGGTATTTCAGACAGGCAGAAATTTCTCCGCTTGCTTGTGCTGGGACAAGAGTTTTGTCAAGGGGAGGGTCAAGTTCCTGCCACACTCCGAACAAATTATGGTGTTGAGAATAAGAGGTCATAGATGTAACCACAACGTCTAGAAAGAGCATTTCAAGCCTTTCTATCCCAGGGCAAAACAGGCTTGAGGGACAGCCTC
The DNA here is from genome assembly GCF_031877795.1 of Strix aluco. Taxonomy (NCBI): domain Eukaryota; kingdom Metazoa; phylum Chordata; class Aves; order Strigiformes; family Strigidae; genus Strix; species Strix aluco. Next base: position 10,000,496 of record NC_133931.1, on the reverse strand, counting down.
CTATAAGATTTGTGCCAATTTCTTCTTGAGGCGACATCTTATTTTTGACAGAAGCCAGCCAGTCTCCACAGCACAACCATACCAGAGCCGTACTTCTGCTCTGTCTGCTGGATCTGAGCCCTATTACTCTCCAAAGCCAAATGCCACATCGGGCTGCCTCCTCTCCCTCTCTGCCACCTCTGAAATAAAAATGCTGGTCTTTCATGGAAATAACGTTCTCATTCCAGAAATGCACATAGAAAGTGACAGCAGTGGTATAGATTGTGACAAACTGAGTTGTTTTCCAAATCACCTTATTGGAAATCTTTAATAAGAAGTGACTGTTTCACTGGTAACATTGATGGCCTTAGCATAAGCAAGAGGTGGCTGGTGGACGTGTGCTGTGGAGGCCCCGGACACCAGCCCTGCTAGTGAGGACCGCAAGCAAACCGCTAGGCACGTCAGCGCTCTGTCAAAACCAGAAAAATCCTGAGTTAGTCACAGCAGGAAGACAGACAGCAACAACATCAGAGCACACTGTTGCATCCAAGTGGTTGGTGACTATTACAGGCTTGACAGTCTTCCAGAGCAAAAAGCTGTACGCAGCTACAGTGCAAGCCCAAGACAAGGAAAGCAGATGTTCCCAGCTCCTCCTCCATCCTTGTTCCCATATGTTGACTAAGTAGGTTTTGTAAAACAGAACATGCTTTAAATCAGAGCTGAGCAGAGTTCACTGGTTGGGTTAAATGTGGCTTTTAAGGTGTACAAGTGAACCACTGTCATTTACAAATAAGGAGACTATCACTTTAAGCTTTTCCTGAATGACTGTGCTGCGATCCAAGTGGAATATCATATGCTTCATTGAAATAGTCCTTACTCTTTCAAGACTATATTTTTATGTAATCCACATTTTCTTGGATTACCTGTATATATGGATCCCAGTTTGGGGTCATCTGAGCTAGAATTTCTCAGCTAAAACTACTTGAACCTGCCTGTTTTGTCCTTTGTGCCCAGGACTTCCATGGCTCACAGTGGTATTTTTGCAGGATCAAATGGTCCCATTTTGTCTGTTTAACACCAAATAGTACATGGTGCTGTGAGTTTTGGGAAAGCCAAATTATAACCAGTATTTTAATAAGGATGTACTCTTAGGATATGTGTATTTGTCTCTCTCAAAATTAACAGTTTACACTACACAATATGGTTTGCAGAAGACTGAGTTTTGATTGTCTAGGGATTTTGGAACAACAGGAAACAATCCCAATGAACTGTAAGTGTCTGTTCAAAAAGCTTGTTTAGTCATTGATTCAGTGTTCAGGAAGCTGCTTCCTCTTACACATGTTACTTGAAATCTTTAGGTTCCTGGTGAACTGTTGTACTGCTTGGTCCTTCTTCAAGTAATCCCAGCTCCATCTCTGCAGAGAGGGCTGGAGCAGGGGAAATCCCACCCGTGAAGAACAGGCAGGGAGAAGCCTCATCAGGCTGCTGCTGGCTTCACCGGAAGATCTTCCACAGCCTGAAGACCTGTTCTCACAGCAGACCTGCCTGGGTGTGATGCTGGAAATCCACAATCTGGTCTTGCAAATCATGTGCTCGAAAGGGCTTCTTCCTTCTACTACATTGACTCAATCACTTTATTTTTGTAATCCTGTAATGAACCTATAATTAGCAGTTGAAAGATAACTTCATAAAATCAATATACTCTAATGTAGTTCAGGTAATATACAGTCTTTTAGGACTATATGGATTTTCTTTCTTATGAATCTTTTATTCCTTGTGTTTCCCTTTTTTACAGTTTAATTACAAAATTAGAAACTTTAAAAATTAAGATTATCTATGGAAGGAAATTTTTTTATGGAGATAAAAGTGGGCTTGTAATCTTCCAGTATACCTTTATTTTCTGATAGCCCATTTGGAAAAAATCCCCTTGTTTTAATTAAAAAAAAGGAAATAATTAATTTACAAGTGTGATATCCAAAAAAAAAGCACACTCAAAAAAATCTGAAGGAAAACATGCTGAGAATGAATGATTTTAGTAAAAACAACTTATTTTTTAAATAATACATTTTCATAAACAGCTAAGCAATATTAAATTTTAAATTAAATATTTGAAAGGGACTGAGATAAGGGAACACTTCAGATAAAAATTTTTTTTCCTGTATTTTAGTGAAAATTTTTGAAGTCTTGCTCTTTTTCTTGAATTCAAAATGGGAACATGCTGCTGATTCTCATGAAATGCGGGATCCACTTCTAGGCTCAAATTAGTTAAAAAATTCTTTCTTTTACTTAGTTCAATAGAATTTTTTATTTACAATAGACATTTTATTACACTTAATACAAATTAACATACATTTTTAATACAGAAGTACATCAGTGATCTTTTAAATGGTGAATAAGAATTCATTCACAATCTTGACATTCCCCAAATCACAGCATTAGGCCAGTGAATGAGAAACTGAGAAACCTTCTCTCTTAAACTGGCTGCAAGCAAGATGAGGAATGTTGACGTCAATGTTATTGAGACACAAAAAAAGGTCCATTATGCTTTGAATAAATAAGATTTTAAGGGTTTTTCCAGTCTTTAAAGTCAGTTCACACCCAAGACACCTATCCACACACTGGTGTCTAATTTGTTCACCACTAATGTAAATATGACAATCAAGTGTTTTGGCCTGCCTGGCCAGAGGACATTGGCATCCTGATGATTTGTGCTGCAAGGCCTGAGGTTTGGCTGTGAATTTGCAGGTTGAACAGGGCTCCGACAGATGTGAGAAATGCTTCTTCGTCAGGATACAGGGCAGCTGTAGGAACCAGATGTAGGAATTGCTCAATCCTGAGTGGTGTCTGAAGCTGTTACACACCTAAAGGGTTGGGTAAATTGAGGCTGGGTTGGGCTCAGCATCCTTCTCCGCTCATGGGCTTAGGTATCTGTATTGCAGTTTTTCCTCTGGAAAACAAAGGAGTTGGTGAGCATCAGCTCTGGAGTGGTAGAAGAGTTGCACAAGAGCAGAACACATTGGCTGGAGACCTGCTGTGACCTCCAAAATGAGATTTTTAACTTAATTTTTTAATTTAACTTATTCTTTAACTTAAGCAGTGGCATCATGGTCTGTGAAAGAGTAAAACACGATTTTTCCTTCATCTGGGCATGTGGGAAGGAATCCAGGTCTCCTCGTGATGGGATCCTTCCCTCATTCCCCACAACGTTGCTGAAACATCATTCTGGTCTCCTTCAGGAATCTGTCTAAAACCTGCCCCAAGTCCTAGGGTCTGAGGGCTGCTATTTTAAACCTGATCGTGGGCCTCATGACATGCTGAAGGAGAAAATAATCCATTCCTGATAATGAATCTTGTTATTTTCCTAAACTCAGAGGAAATCTGCAGCACAGCTGGTGGTCCTGGAGGAGAGTGAAGGAATACTTCTTAATGAGAACCTGGTGGGTTAATTAGTCCGTTGTATGATGTGGTTAGTCTATAGGAACGAAACACTTGGAAATTTTAAATGGCATAATCATGATTGACCTTCAGATAGTGGTGGCCTAATAAACAGTTAAATGCTCCTGAGCAATAGGAGATGTTTGAGCAAGAGAGGATTAGGAGGAACTGTGCTGATGTGTCTCTGCACAGTGTGAAGCAGAAGAGCTGCAAAAAGTAATGTATTACTGAGGCTTTTAGTAGCAGAAGAAAGATTCCAGCATTTGCATCCCGACACATGGTTATCTCCTTGGTGTGCTGACCCACAGAGTTTGCGGGTGCACACAGAGGGTCAGCGCATATTGCAAGAGCTAGGAGGGAATATGGAAAGGAAAAGAAAGATAGGGATCTGAGCTTCAGGTTTATGTTTCCTTTTGGCCTACTCAGAACTCCTGAAAGGGTTTTGTCTTCCTCTCTCTGGCTGAGCACCCCAGTCACGTGCGCCCAGACTGCCTCCTCTAGTGACTTTCAGAACGCATGCTTTTGCAACCTGTACTTCTCCCTTTCAGTTGTTGTACTAACTACTCTGTTTTTTAGATTTTTTTTTTCTTTTAAAGAAACATTTGCTAACTTGCAGTTTCAAATATATGGTTATTCCTTTCACAATTATTTTGCTGTGGTCTACTAAGTTGCGTGGTCCTTCTAACGCATGGGTCTTTGAAGAAAGCTGCCACTACCACGGTGTGCTTGCTGTCAGCATAGGATTTGCCTCCCTGCTGCTCCAGACAGCCCAGTGTGGTAGTCCTTAGGGTGTTCTCCTCTCTACCTCCCATTTCCTCTGACTCAGCTGATTGCTGAGTGTCTTGCAGTGCTTTTCTGGCCTTGGCCTTGCTTCTACAAGGGCTCCAGCTCCCTGCCATTACTCTCCAATTGCTACTGGTTTCATTTCATCTGCTGTCCCAAGTCTGTTGCTATTTCATATAAGCCTGCCAGATTTGCCTGCATGATTGTTCTTTTGTCCAGATGGATGTTTAGCTCAGTCTATTTAGTGCTGATCTGGTTTTCCTATTGCTTTGTGTGTACCCAGGGGAAGAGGTTTTGTATTAAAATTCTCCTGGAGTGCTGAGTCACTTGAACTCTGTTACTGTGTCATGTGCTCAACTGTCTGAGTACGGGACCTGGTTACGTCATATCTTGCAAAATGTGTTTTCTGTTTCCCCATCAGAGTTTTGCCTGAATGGCTTCCAAATTATCCACCTACTAGAAGCTGGGAAAGTTCTCTCTCATGATGTAATTCCCCTCTTAAAAGCCTGTTTCGATCTTTTCCAACAACCTGGTTGGGATTTGATAGCTGGGATACTCTTTTTGCATGTTTTGCTCTTTCTGTATATTGCTGGGCATTCAGGAGGATTTACTCCTTGTGATTTGGCCAGCCATGTAATTCCCAAATGCCAACAGTTTTTACTATTGCCCCATTAGATTATAGTCACATTACTGTGTGCTTGGAGAGGTTGCCCTCATCCAGCAGACTCTTGATTACACTCTGAAAGATGTGTAAATGTTGCTGGTTGGGCGTCTGCTAGTGATTCAATGTTCACCAGACCCTCCCTGTGGCTCACTGAGGCTAAGCTCAAACCCAGAGAAATTAATTATCCACAACACTTCCCCAAAAGACTTGTCTTGATGCAATGGTCAGCAGATAGTTCTGCCTTGAACAAACCAAGTGCTCTGGGTTCACTCACTAGAAATCAGCAATGACACTTTTTTTATTGCGATTCTCTTCAGTGGTTTTGGGTCGATGCAGATACCCAAGTATCTGCAAGGCTTTCAGTGCTATTAGACTAGTGAGTCAGTCTGTGCTAGTTTCCAGAGATGTAACAATCCATTTTCTTTGCAGCCTTGTAACTTCCTTCTTTAGTGACTACACTGCACATTGCTCATGTCTCACTGGCTGCATAGAAGCTTGTTTATAGCTTCACTTCCTTGTCTTGTGCCTTTGTCCATTAGAGTGCTTGACTTACCTTGGCTGCTGCCTCACCCTGAGGACATTCTCTGTCTCTGCTTTACCAGATCAGGGTTTATATTGTCCTGCCTCCTGCTGGGTCCTATAAACCCTAGGCAATGCATTTTGTAAGAGTTTTATTGATGGTTTGTATTCATCTGGTGGTTTTATCGTGGCAACGCGTAGTCACATTTTTGCAGCCTTATACTGATGTTTATTGCTGCTGGGATGATCACTGCAGCTGACTGCACTATTTACATGGAAATGAATTGGTTGTTGATCCTGCAGCCTTGTGGTGGGTGTGCATGGCTGCCAGACTTCTTTTCCAGGCAACATGAGGCCACATCAGGCAATTGAATTGACCTGGGTCTGTGTTGTGTTTCTTAACTAGCTTTAACTTTAGCCTATCTTTGCTGACTGCTACTGTCTAATCCTCTCCCTTCAATAGAGAGCAGCCCTCACAATTTTCTAAGAATTGCTCCAGATTTAGATTTATTTCTCCAAACTTCTGTTTCCTTAAGGTGAGTTCATCTCAAGAGTAAAACACTTAAATGTACATTGCCTGTAGGGGTCTACACATACATGAGGTGTCTAAGCTTACATTATAGTCAATGAAGGTCCAGTCCAGAGACCTGAAAGAAGAACTCAAGTGGTGAACTTTGGGTGCCTACTTTGAGGCAGAATGACTGAATAGCATTCCATTGCAATCTCCATTGCCTGTAGTGACAAAGGAGGGAATGCTTTAAAACAAGTCTAGTGCTGTTTGAGACCCTCTAGGATATCTGAGACATTTGCAGTGGATTGGTCAGTATGACAAAGAGCAGCAGATGGAGACCAGAGCAGATACTCCACAGAACCTAAAATTACGCTGGACATATCAGCCTCTGCAAACAGGATTTTAGACATCTGCAACACCTAAGTTTTAGACACCTAAGTTCAGCTATCCTACTATCAAGAAAGTGTCTGGGGCTACTTGAAATGTCCTTGGATGCCCTTCTTGGCCTCCAGTTGCTGTTCCTGGGCATCCCACGGGTCACCCAGTTTTGGCAGTTCCATCTATCTCATCATGTTTACAAAGTACCAGAGAGTTATCTCGGCTGATTAATCTGCCACATATCTCTACAAACACTGTTATTTGTTTCTGTGGTGTGTTGTTTCTTCCCCAGTGAGATAATGATGGAGTTTTCCATGATTTCCTCACCAATATTCAACAGTCAGCTCTGAACACAGTCATTACCAGCTTTCACTCTTTTCATGCTTGTGCTTCTTCATTGTGCCTTCATATTTTCTTACTAGAGGTCACAGCTGTTCCATATTTTCCTGTTTATTTCTCATTTTCTCCCCATTCAGAATGAAATGGTCAATGAAACTTCACCTTTTTATACTGTGTTGCAACTAATAACGTTTAGGCTTCCATAGCTCTCAGTGGCAGAGCTATTTAAGAGTGCAATTCATTTTCTACCATATGTACTTAGAAAGGGTTAGGGATACCTCCTCCAGACTTTTTCTTCTTCCAGTCTGTACTTTGTCTTCCAAGATTCAAGTACATTCATGAAGGGATAAAGTAGAAACATTTTTGTTGTGCTAAAGAAGAGAGAATGCTGGCAAATATCCTGATAACCATATTCATGAGGATTATTTCTCACTGTTGATACTGTGGCTCCAGATTGCATGAAAATAAATATTTCCTAATTACAATACATAGAAAACATAAGAATAAATGTGTATATATAATGGTTGAACACTCCAGTATTTTATTTGATTTTCAGTCATGTCAAATGGAGCACTCAACTGCTGCAGCCACTAGCTTCAGTCTCTGACCTACATTTATGTCAAGAACTGCATTTAAACATACAAAAATGAAAGGAATGGTTTTAGATGGGTTTTTCCAGTTTTTATCTGATGAATAAGAGACTGTCTATGAATTAGAGAAAAGTGTCACACAAGCCCAGATCTCCAGTAGGTGTAAATGTGACTCACAAAAAAAGGGGCTGAAAGACTTCAGATAAGGCAACAGCCCCCCCACCTCCCCAACCCACTTACGTATGTTAATTTAAGAAAAGCAAACATTTGTAAAAGAAAGCCATACAGCTAGAAATGGTGAGAACATGTGTTTTCCTTGTTTGCAAAGCCAAAAGAGACAAACTTTGACTTACAGTACCATCTTTTTCCAAATTAACTGTAACAGTACTATTAATATTTAATATTTATATGACACTGTCATCAGGAGGCCAGTCGTGTCTGATCCCTACTGTGTGAGAAGTGCAGACACCAGAAATTATTTAGATTATTTTTATTTATGTTGAGGAACCATTGTAATATGCTGCAACCCCGTTGTGTCTGCCAAGATGTGGGCCCCAGCTCCAAAAGGCTTAAGTGCATTTTTAGGACAATTTGCTTTTATAACTGTGAGAGTTTCAAGTAAAGTTCTTTATACTTCTTTGACATAGCATTAAAAACTGAGTTTATATGTTGAATCAGACAATTATGGTATCTGGTTCTGGTAACATCTTTTCAGGATGTTATTGAGTAGTGGAAGAGGGTATTTTCCATGGCTGGGATAGAGTTGCAGAAGGAAAGGTGTATGTATTTTTGTTTTGACATGAAAACTTGAGCATCATGGAGTTTTATCTTTGTGTATGGGTATAAAACCACATCAGTTTGAACCTCCAGTGAAGCTGATGAGATGTTCTGGTTTACTAAAGCCATGTAAATTTTTAAAATGATTGGATAACCACATAAAGTGAGGCTCCCTAGGTATTGTCCTAACCCTGTGAATGTTCCCTTAATTTAGGCATTACAAGGCATAAACTGTTTGCCAGTGTACGAACTCTGTCCTTCAGCACAACCACCAAATAATTGAAGATCATAGTATTACTTCTACTACTACTACCACTACCAATTGGCCATCAGGCATCGCTCAGGTCATTGTAGTATCCTTAGGTTAAATTTTAATATCTTCTTTTTCAACATATGCAGGTTTAATGTAAGGTTCATCCTGATATTAACTGATCAGGAAAGTTAGTCTCTGGCCAGATGGGACATTTGAGCCACCAACTTCATGTAACTGTATAATCCTAACAGAATATCTAAATTGTTTCTTCAGCGTGATGAAATGACTCCAGTGTTAGTGCCATTTAAGTAGAGAGCTTTGCACGACGGAATTCACCTGCTTCTCCCCAGGGTGGGACCTTGGGCAGACACCCCATAGCCATCCCTCCCAGCTTGAAGCCTGTAACACTCCAGCTGCCATCACAAAGGCATCCAGGATTTCTCACAGCTACCATGGGAGCTGCATCTGGGGCTGTAATGCACAATGTGGTCCTGGCTTTGGTGGCTTGGAGTAGTCTGGATTTATCTGCCATTGTGAGGAAGAAACCTGGAGGTTTCTATGAAGCACATGGTTTTCTGAGTTAACAGTGTAGAAATGATGGGTCTGAAGTCAGGAATAAGCAAGCTTTTAGCTTCAGTCATTGTGCTTTTGACTCTCCTGATTATCCCCACTCTCCATATTTTGGTTTGCATCATTTGTTTCAGAGTGCATAAGCCAGATCCTTTCAGATGAAAGTAAACCAAATTATGTGCTCCAGGCAACCAAGGACCTAATGTACTCCAGCAATTAACAGGAGTTCTGTCCTGAGGACCAGATTAGAGCTGTCCTGAAGTAAAACCACATGAGGTGTGCAATGTAGCTGCTAAATCCTTAGCACAAATGGGTTTGCTGCTGTTGCGATCTGCAATAGGATAATCTGGTGCTCCTGTGCTCCTGTTGCACCACTTCACTTGGGAATGCAGACATAGCCTGAATTCATATGTGTCTGTAAATAGCATATGCATGCGTATAAGCTCATTGCCTCTACGTGACAGCCTGTCTCCCAGAACATCAATGTTTCCCTCAGTATTTAGGAGTTTTCTTTGGTGAATAAATTGCAGTAGGAAGATGTGTGTGAAGTTTCTGTCATCTAGGATTCTTAATAAACTCTCCTGTGACAACTGCACTGAGGAAAACTAGGTGAATATATCTGGAGAGTGTTTATTGGAGCTGTACACAACGACAGTTCACTGCATTTATATCATTCCTTGCAGAGTTATTTTGCTTGCATTACTTCCAGAATGCTTGCTACAGAACAAATTCAGGCAAAATAAATAATATAAATAACATAATATCACACAGTGATTTTCCAAACATTGTTTTTCTTAGCCAGCTAAAGAGATATTCTCAGCTCTGAAGACAAGAGAAGAAATTTTGTCCTGATCTAAGTAGGCCTATCATTCTGACCCAGGGAAGCTAAACCTGTGAACATCCAAAGGCTCTGCTAAGTCCTCAGCTGTTCCAGTTCTTACCTGACTTTATTCATGCCCCCAAGTTATACTATAGGCATAAAAGCAAACTTCACAATCAAATTAAATGGTTGGCCTAAATTCTACTCTCTCAGGCTAGCTACTTTTAGGTAGGAAAGGAGCACCATATTCCATATAGCTTGTGAAGAAATACCATGCTGTGCCTTTAATGTGGACTCAAACGTAATTCAGGAAGCCTTGTTCACTAGAGCATGTTGATTTTTTTCTCTTTTTTTAAAGACAGAAATGTAATAGCAGTTAGGCCTTTTTTGAGGCACTTCACAAGAATTTTACTTCTTCAGCTACCAATTCTGTGGCTTTAATACATCATGGACCAGTTCCAGTCTCTGGCACAGTTAATAGTAACTTTCAACTTTAAGGCTGTAATCCTGTAACATAGAAATCAGGTGAATATTTTTCATAAGTATCAATTCTAATAGATCTCTGTTTACTTACAGTAAGATATATTTGGGTTCCTTTGTACTGCTTTCCTTCCCTCCAACTGATCCATCTACTTCTCCACCAAATCAGAGATTTCCACCTCCAAATGGAAATGATCATCTACCAGAGGCCCCTTCTGCACGATTTTTCCATCAGTTTGCTAACCCAATCTGCAGAGCACAGCCAGATATGGGGTAAGAAATTATCCAAGTATGAAGGGGTGTAGAAAGAAGCTGAAACATGATTTGTGTAATGCTAGAGTTGAACCTAAAACTGCGAAAAACACATAAATAACATAAAATATGCTGAGATATGAGTAATATTTAGGTTTTAAGTTTTCTGCCCAGAAGTGGCATTTCAGAGGGCTTAGAACTGTTCCAAAGGTCAGGATAAATTTGTCATTTTTGAAGGTGAGAGTGAGAAAAGAGAAACAGATACATAATGATAGATTACTGGATTTAAAAGCCCCCTGTCTCCTTTCAGTAGTTCATTTGGCAAGGGACTCATTCAAAATGCAGAAAATAAGGCTTTAGTTTCCTCATCTGCCTGAGGAGATCTGAGTCCCCTTAATTTCCCAGGAATGGCCCCTAATCACCAGACCGTTCAGTATCTCCCAGTGCGGGAGGGAAAGAGAAGAAAGGTTGTTTTTTCAATACCTCTGATAGAGTATGTTCTACTTTGTTTACAATAGTGAAATATTCATGAGAGTGATGTCCTGCCTCTCCGCTGCAGAGCCTAAACATCATGATATAGAGTTGTTCTCTCTGGCTTAATGAATATTTCAATATTCTATATAAAGTGGATCAACAGGGGAAAAAAAACCCCAAAAAACAGAAAGTGTTTCCCAGCAGAATATTCCCCAGTGCAAGAGCTGTAACTTCCTTATCTAGGTTCAGATCTGCGTGAAAAGTGGGAACTGAACCCCAGTCTGAAAAGTGGGAACTGAACCCTCCTGGCTGGACTTTTCAACCACTGAGTAAAGAGGTAGCAGTGCCTGTTTGGGGCATTTAAAAAAATTTTTTTTTTTTTTTGTTTCCTATGAAAGAGGCCAAAATAAAAATGTATTGCTTTATTTTTTCATTTAATCAAGAAAACCTGTAAATGCTTCACATTAGTTCTTTGGGCCTTGAGAGGTTTTGTTCCCAAACTCGAGAATTTCTTAATTTGCATGCCTCCTGACTTATAATTGGTGGGAAAATGTCAGGGGAAGGTAAGATAAATTTTCAGCTGTCTAATGTGAAGATCAAAAAGCACTGTTTGGAAATATGATGTTAGCAATTTTGGAGTTGCCTTCTGATTGTCTCCTGCTGATATAAGATCAAATATAGTCCATTTACAAATTAAAAAGGGTTGTTTTTTCCCTTTACTGGTAGATACAGAAATTCTACCTGAAAGTTGTTTGGTCTGTGAATATGGGGAGCAGACCTGTCAAATAAGGACTATTTCTGAACACATGCTTTTCAGGTTATTGCTGCTGTTTTAGAAATTATTTCTTGGATTTACCTCAAACCTTAGCAGAAGAATATCTCTCCTGGCTGTACACCAAAGTACCTGAAATTTCAGGCAGTTGGGGGATTGTCCTGCCTCTATTTTTTGATCAAAGTGGGGGTAGGAAGTTCACAATCTGGTTTATTAAGAACAATGTTTTACAGCTTTAAATGTAAGCCTCAGTTTTTTACCATTTTACCTTTTTAGTTAAGATGAGTTGCAATTCATGCCAAAAAATGCCCTGCCAGCACTGAGGCTCCTGTTTCATTGCTTTATTAGGTCTTGAGCTACATGATTAGCCTGAGGGATAGATTCACAAATAACAGCTGCTCAGCTGGGGTGTTCCCTTAATCCATGCCTCTCCCTTTCAGAATCAAAGCCATACTGAGGTACAAGAAAATTATCTCTACCCTACAGAGCTCTAAAGAGTGAGTAAGGAAGTGAGTAAATGGGCATGTCTCTACTGGAAATCTTGTAGAGGCAAAGATGAGACAACTGCACTTCAGTGATGGAATACTCTCTGTTGACACATTTAATCTAAATTAATTTTTTCGTCTTTATGCAGCAAACCAAGATCTAAACTATCTGGGACATTGGGAAAAGCAAGCCCAAAAAATAGCTGTAACCAAGCTGCTATGTGAGCAGTACCATGGAAGTGCTGAGAATGTGTTTAGTGCTAATTATTGTACATAATAAAACATATTTATCTTCCTGCTTAGGAAATCCTGTGGATATGCTGCGTTCATCCATTCCTACCTCTCTGATACTTTTCTTCATATAGACTTAGTAACATTGCTCATAAGGAAAATTATAGTAAAATAAAAAAATATGGAACCCCATTGTTTACTTATTTACTTTGACATAAATAGCAGTAGTTTCACCGAGCTCAATTGACCTAAACCTCAATTGATGAAATCACTCTGGAGTTATTTGTTGCAATAGAAACCTACTCATTTATATTAATTGAAAAACTGGTTATCTGAAGTTAAAGTGGTATGAAAGTAAAGTAAATGAGAGGAGAATCAGTGCCATTTATTTATTGGTTTCATACCTACTGTGGTTTTCTGATACTGTTATGTGAAATAATTCAATGAGTATCTTACAGCCAATTAAGTAGAATCTAATAGTAAAAAAAATTGTCTATTTTCTAGCTGTAATAAACCAAATTCCTTTAATACTAGGACTACTTTGTCTGAAAGCTTTTGGATGTGTTTGGGATATATTTTGAGACAATAGGAATTATTGTGCTAGTTGCAGAAAGATTTTCTGTCACTTTATCAGCCTGAGTTTTTGAAGTCAGGCCCATAGGGTACGTAGGAATGCATTAAGAGGTGAAATCCAAAATCAAAGGGAAGAAAAACATGAGTTTTAGTTCTTGGGCTATTGGACTCATGTGGATATGTACCCTCCACGCACATGAGTGTGTTCGTACATAATTGGAGCTTGAGAGAAGGTGGAGGGAGCAGATGCAAGATAAATGGTTCCTATAAGAGCAACATGCCCAGTACTTTTTTGTAATTTTAAAGCATCTCTTTCCTCCAAAGAAATTATTATAGTTATTGTCCATTCATTACTCTAGAGGTCTGTTTCCTGCAAGGATTCAGAATAAAATATGCCACTGCTAGTGACATAAATAGTGTTTTATTTCTGCTAGCCGTGCAGAACAGCACTTCAGGGAGAGAGAAACAGTATTCTGCCCTTCCTTTTGCCTCATGGAGGGAATATCTGACTAGTTTCCCATCAAGACTTCACTCTGTATAGCTATAAAAGTGGTGGAATTACAGAGCTGTATTTCAGACAATGATTTGAAACTTTGCACAGGTCAAAGTCAGGCCATGCCCTCTGTCAGCTTGAAGGGAGATGGGTAGGAACCATCACGTATCTGAAAGTCTGAGGTAAGCTTGTAGCATCCATGAAAAGCAACTGCAGAAGTTCACAGACTGAAGGAAGGCTGTGCACCCATTTTAACCCATTATTCTAATTGGTTTGATAAAGGATGTATCTTCTGCCTATGAAACTCTCAGTATCACTTGTCTTCAAGTTAGATACACAGGTCAAACTTTTCTTCCTCAAGATGTACTACAATTTTAACAGCTGACTTATTTTTAACCTTCTCTTGGTATTTTCTGCTGTTCCTCATTGATAGTCAGGTATGGGTTTTTTTAGTTTGAAGTTGGGTTTTTTCTTGGTATGTCCCTGTCTCAGGAACAAATGCAGTGCTTTCCTATTTGTCTTCTGGTGCCCTATTAATTTGGTTGTCACAGCTTGATGCTCAGTGATATATATGTGCCTGACTCTGTGTGTGGTACCCTGCATGAAAGAAGAGCTTTAGGTAACTAAGTGCTGCCTCAGAGATGCAAACACTAAGAAGAGCTGAGGTTATTCTAGTTTTAAAATTTCATAGCTCTGAATTAATGCATAGAGGAGTCTGAAGGTGATGTTCTGGGTTCACTGATGACAGTGGGAATTTCGACATTGGTGTTAATAAGGTACAAGACTCCTTCTCTGAGAGCTCAGTATAGTCCTTGCTGGATTTTGGTTATTTACCCAACGAGGCTTCACTTAAAGATAGATCTGTTTCTCTAAATACCATTTGTTATAGCCAGGCATTAGCATCAGGGAGACACAGAGCTGGCTCATAGCTTACAGCGTGCACCTCCTTTCTGCCCTGCAGCACCTCTATGGGGGAGCCATGGGTCTGTATGGGCATATGGCAAGAGATTGCCTTCTTCAGTGAGGCTGGTTCACCTAATCCTTAAGTGAAATAACACCACACAGAGCAGTCTGCTTTAAGCTGCGTATTTGTTTTTTACTTTACAGCTTACAATTATAGCAGAGCATATGGCAATGCAGATGAGCAGTCAAGGTCTGGACCCCTGGGATGAGTGTAGCTGCAGTCCTACCTCAGTGAAACCTAATGACTTATGCCAGGGATGACTCTGGTCCCAGGAGCCATCTGCTTCCTTGCTGGGGGAAAGCTGTGTTGGCTGTGTGGATCTGGCTGATCAGAGTAGCAGAGCTCAATGCCCAGCTCAGACATGTAGCCAACAGTGTGCTCAGAAATGTAGGGAATAGCACCACCAGAATTGCTTTCGAGTGCCTGTGGTAGTGCCTAGAAGTAGTTAGCCCAAGCAATATATCAATATTTTTCTGCAGTATCCTGGGGCAAGGGAACAAAGGAAAACAAGCTTGTTAGAATGGTCACATTTCCTTGCATTTTTACTAAGTGATCTTGCTCTGTTACTGAATGTGCTGCCATCCCATTCAGTCCAGGAGTAATATGACAATTAAAAACAATAATCTCAGATCTATGATGTTGGTTGGGGACATTTGCATAGACAATTTGCATTTCAAAAGGATATTTGCTCTAACTCTTACCTTTCAAAGTCTGCCTTTGGAACAGTATGTATCATAAATCTATCAGGTGAAAAAACCTGGCATGAGTTGTCTGCCTGCCTTTGCTGCCTGTAAGAACCCTTTGTTAGCTCAGTTTCTAAGGACAAATTCTAAGTCTGCCGTGGTTTTGATCCGCCAGTGCTGTTTTTTGTCATCTGTTCACTCCTACTACAGACAACACTCTCCTACCAGTATTTAATTCCCGTGCAGTCTGTGGACCTTGTTCTTGTGCCACTTACCCCAGTGTGTGTCAAGAGTGACATAGGTTGTGCCAACATGATAGATCTGTTGTCAACTCCATGGTCCTGGTCTGAGGGTCTGATTTTCCCCCTCCACATGTGGGGGAGGAAGGAAGGACCCTTAGGAGTTTCTCCTGTGCTGTACATGGTCTTACTACTGCTTTACTCAGTGTAAGTGGCTGGTGAGATGCACATCAGTGTGGCTTAGTGCAGCTATTTTGAGAAGGGCCATTGCAATGTGGAATTTATCCTGTGTTTATGTAAATGACAGCGACTGCTCAACTTTGTTAAAGAACAGAGAGCGGCATTTTCAAATGAGAAGGTTGGTACGACTATAAATCCTGTGGAATAATGGGATTTGTATGGGGGAAGTGTCTAATCCCTTTCATAATAAACAGATTTATGAATGACAGATGTGAATAAATAATGAATGCTTCCAATTCAAGATCAAGGACTGAGTGAGCACAAGAAAATGCATTTGCAGCTCTGGCTGAATTCTAAACACCACTGAAAATCTCAGAGTTGAGCCGTGAAGACCTATTCGATCATTCGGTTCTGTCTGTCTTTACTTCATTAGTATTAAATACTTAGGATTCTGCAGACACAACTAGAAGCTGAGGTGGGTTGAGAACAAAGAAATGCAAATAACTAATAAGATTTCATGCTTTATCCAAAGTGTTCTTTAAAGCTGTTTCGCTATGAACACTGGAGCACAAACAGTAAGTGTTAATTGAATTGAATTAAGTGTGAATGTGCACATCAGGATTGTCAACAATAATAAGGCCAAAGAGACAACAGTGAGAAATATTATATCCAAAGAAAAAATTAGTTTGAGAGGCACTCAGAGCTGGATAAGTTGTCCAAAGCATGTAATGTGCTTGGGATTTGAGCACATATGGTGAAGTCTTAAAACAGAAATTAGAAAAGGGACTAACTTTTTCTTATTAGGTCATCTACTCAATCTCCTTGTCAATGCAGGATCTGCCTGTGAGGTATTCCTTTCAAGGTTAACTTTCTAGTGTTTTATTAATTCTAATTTGGGGATTTTGTCTGCACTGACACAGTGAATAATTAACTCAAGGAACTCCTTGCTGCAGGTTAGCCTTGGAGCAAATCGCTTCGTAGTTTTTCAAAAAGGCCTTGATGCATTTGTTAAGAGCATCTACACCTGCGCTAGTGGCAAATGAAACAGAGACTATCAATCTGGCAACATCTGGTCTCAAGACAATTTCCTTAATGTTATGCTGTAGCTGAATTATAAGACATTTGTATCAGCATCTAAAGCATCTCTCTGTTCACTTAGAGACGGAAAATCAGGTTTTCTAACTGAGCTAATGTATGAGGATTTCTAGCGCATCCATCAGCAATGTAGCTAAACTGCCTGTGTCAGTGCAGCAATAAATATGAATGCAATCATGTTAAAGGGTGCACAATGTGATTAAACTGGCTGCATGCTCAGCACAAAAGATGTCCTCAGACCAATCTCGGAGTAGATGGGCCGCATCTGCCATACGCAGGGAATTATAAAGAGGAACACTGGCTGTGGGTGAGCTCCTCCCAGGCGTGTGTCTGAGCACCTTGCTGTAGCTAAAGCAAGGTAAAGGGCCACATTCATACCCGTAATTTAAATGGTGTCAGGGAACATTTCTAGAAACTGGAACTTCATCATTAGTGCTGTGAAAATACCAGTCCAGCCCCTGGCACTGTTATGGCTTGGCTCAAACTGGCTGTCTCTGAAACCTCCCCTGGGCACGGTCTGGGGGACAACATGGGACAGGGTTCCTTCTTCATGGATGGTTTGAATGTGGGCACCCTACTCTGTAGGGCAGACATGGATTGTGCTCCAAAATCTGACAAATGACCCTGGGCACGTGTGACATGCTGATACAGGTGTGATTTAGGGTGCCCTGTCCCCACTACTGCAAGCAGGGACCTCTGGGCTTGAGTCCAGCCCTTGCACTGCTCACAGCAGGCTTGGAGCATCCAGAGGCAGAGTGTGCGAAAAGCAAAGCTTATGAGAGTTCATAGGAAGATTTTAGATGTGTTCACTGTCAGGATGATGTTGCACCCTTGCATGCAAGGTCCCATGTGGCCAGTTCCTGCATCATTGTCTTTCACAGAGCTTTTCACACTTGCTTGCCTGCCACAACAATCTGCATCACCCTTTGTGATCTCCAGGCTTGTACCCATACAGCTCCCTGTGTCAAAAAAAAAAGATATCACTGTTCTTCTTTTGTTCTTTTTCATGGCCATCCCTGAAATGAACACTTTCCAAAAAGGCCTATGCAGCCAGTTTCATATAGAAGAGTGTAACTTAATCATGTAAAACCAATTAAGTATAAAATATATGGTCTGCATATTTATGTGTGGATATGAATATATCTGTGTATGTCCCTCCACTTATATATATATACTCAAGACAATTTCCCTAATGGTATGCTACAGCTGGATTATAAGACATTTGCCTTCTCTGTCTCCACACATATATATATCTCCACATATATAGATAGGGAGGTAAATGTAAGCCAAAAGGGCAAAACTAACAAAATATTTGAGGTGCTTCCATGGCCCTCCTCTCCCATAACAACTGAAGTCCTGTCAAATTTTGTGTTATCCCAACAATGCTTCCGTGACAAAAGGAGAGGAAAGAGACAGGAAGAAAGACAAATTGGTGGAGGAAGGGGGAGTAGATCCAGCTTGCCTGAAGCCTGTTCACTAGAGCACTGCAAGTGGTATGTGCTTGATCCACATACTCCTGGGTGTTGTAACTGAATGAGCAATAATAATAAAAAAAAGAGCCAGGCATCCAGAAGATAATCTTTTACAGTTCATTTCAGGAGATTATATCTGAGGTTTCTATTTAATAAAAAACCCTCAAACCTAATGTCATGTAGACTGATGTAGGACTAGGAAAAATAGTTACCACTGAAGTGATTTAGGGTTAGTAACCCAGACCACCTACACATTATTGGACTGAAAAATGTCCAAGTTCAGTTTTTAAAATGCTTCTCTAAGAGTAGCCTGCATGCCATATGTCTGCAAATGTTGCCTTCTACAGTACGTACAAGGAAATCCAACAGCCTTGGAAAGCTCATATTTCATTTGATGCTGCTGCTGTGTTTATAAGAAACAGAAGAAAAATAATGATCTGATGGCAGAATATGATTTATAGCTTTATGCATAGGAGTGGGATGAAAACCCTGCCTCCTGGCAGAGAGCCTCTTGTCCTGCATCTTTCCAGTTGATTTCAACTCAGTGACAAACATCTAAACGGAGTGGATATTTCAACTTGGCGACAAACATCTAAAAGGAGTGGAGTTAGAGCTGACTGAGTTTTCCATTTAGGAAAGGCTGGGAAGTGGCCAGATATCTAAAAATGATGTTTGACTGAATAATCTAGGATCAGACAGAAGCATTTCCGTTAGCCTTCTGCGTTTCATTTTGCTTTTAACTACATTTTGGTTTTGCTTTAGTATGTAATTGCTGGCTTTCTGCAGAGCTGACAGAGATGCAAAGTCAAACCAGCATCCTGGATTGGACATTTCATATGTGAAACTGGCACCAAACTTCAAAATAAGCAAACACAAGGAATCTGAGTGACAAACAGTGACAATACAAGTCCCTGGAACTCACTGAGAGGTCCAGCCTTGAACCTCTATCCAGGACTGAGGCCAATTTACACCAGCTGTGATATAAGAACATGAAACAACATCAAAGATAGGTGAACCCTCTTCACTATGAATGATCAAAGTCAGAGGGGCTTTATCTTCAGTTTTCCAATGGAAAAAGTGTGAGGGACATCATTTTAGCTCAAACTCCAAGTCTTGTTTACAGCAGGATGATGCTAGTTAAATGGTTTCAGTCAGGACAAGTCACTTGCAAGCACAATTGTTTGTCTTTGAACAAGATGTAAGGTCTAACACCTTTGAAGTCTGGAGTTTTTAAATATCTAAGACACCCAGAACTCAACTGCCTTCAAATGACTTCAGTGGGAGTTAGATATCTACCTGTTTTTGAAGACCTGGCTGAAGTGATGTGTAAAAATGGGACTTTAGTACTGAAAGATCTTAAAATTTTTTTAATCTATTTCTTTTTCAAATTGTGTAGCATGTAAATGTGGTTTGGCAAAATTTTGTCATAAAATGAAATCCAAGGATAACTTTGGATTTTATTTTTTTCATACTTTCCAGCATCAAGGGTAACTTTGGTAATTGGATATGGTCTGGCCCCATTCCTAATTCTGACATAGAGCAGAGGGTACTTGATACAAAATCATCAACTATTTTTAGAGAATATAAAAGAAATTAGCTACACAAATGGCTGCTGCACAGCAGACTGCACTGAAGGGTCTTTTACAAAAATATGCCAAGTCTGCAGAGGGAGACATGTTTTCATGACTTGTAATCCCAGTTCCTGCAAGGTAAACTTTTCCTTCACATTTCTTATTCAGACCTAAAATCAGTGACTCCCACATGACCATGCACATGAACAACCACCAGCAGAAGAATAGGATGATTCCTGAGAGTCAGCTGAGCTGATCTGGCTCTGTAGGCTATGGCATAGTTCTGCTTCCTTAAGGTCCAACAATGAGTAGTTCCCCTTTGTAACCAGTTCCCCAAACTGGCCCAGGGACACATGAAGCCCTTCATAGCATTATCAAAACGGAAAAGAAATTAACTGTTCAACCAACTCAGACATCATTTATCTTTAATATTGGTGCTCCTGGTGCCTTGAGCCCAAATGCAGCTGTGTATAAGATGCAGAGGCCCTGCCCTAAGTTCATACAATGCAACTAATAAACATTTCAAGATCAGCAATGACTAGAAATCTCCATTCTCAACTAAATCAGATCCTGCCTCATAGATGATATCGTCGATGACTATTTAATGACCTCTGGCTGCTGATCTCTGGTAAACCTCTACCTAAATCACAGATGCTGTCATGTTTAGCGGTATAAGCCACAAGACCAAAGATATAAATGACTTGAAGGCAGAATTGCTATTTTCCTGCACTGTGGTGTTTTCTGTAAGTCAGAGTGAGGGTGTATCAGCATGGACAGCATGAGTCAACCTCAAGCTCACTAAGAAGCAGTTTATGCTAGAGCAAAACCCTTGTACAAGGCTGACAGGTGCAGAGTATCAGGAAGCATTTCCACAAATGTTATAAACTTTATTCCAACCCATCCAAAATCCTCCTACACAGAAACCCTCAAACACGCAAGCAAAGAAAACGGGCAAAATAAAAGTAACGGATGTTTAATATGTAATCTATTTTTTATTCAGTTGGAAATAAAAAGCATTGCTATGATATTGTAACAATTTTTTTGTCAATAATTTTCTTTGTATATTTTGTATTATGTTTCCAAATGAACAGTGTGCCCTTTAATTAACAAGGGTGGAAGCACTGTCCTGAGGTCAGAGCAGAAATAAAAAGTGCACAGTTCTGGACTCTGCAGTGAGACTCCAGTCCTCCATCTGCCAAAATCTTATGTGTGGTATTAGCCAAGTTGCTTCACAACTCCCCTATGTCTAAGGCACTTTTTTCTTCTTTAGTGTTTATACATATACTTGGGGAATCAGAGGAGTCCTGAATTACAATCACAGACTTGTATTTAAATAGTCACAAAAAGATTAATGACTGGTATTTGAGCCACTGGTCTGAAGTTAGACAGGTCCAGCTTTTTAGCATTTAATAGAGAACCTTAGTAAACATGAAAAACGATTTTTAAGAAGCAATTTTCATGCAGTTGAACTAGAATTGATGCCTACTGGCCTTGGGATTGCTGAGCATTTGTAGGGGTCTTCAATAATTGCCAAAAGTAAAGCATAGGCCAAAACCACAGTTTAAGAAACATTGGTACCAGTAAATGGCAATATCTGATTATATGACTCAGTGGTTCAACTGACAGGTACTTTAAAACAACTCAGATAAATGACCAAGAATGGCCTGCAAAAGAAATGGGGGAAAAAAAAAAAAAAAAAAAAAGGAAAGAAAGAAAAGATCTCAAGAAATTTTCTTGTTGCTGTCAGAAGGTGTCTCATCTTTTTGGATTAATGTAAGACCTTTTAGCCTCTGGAAGACTCCAGCATCACCCACTAACATTGCTGAAGCAAAGGTCATGCCTGCCTTTCCATTATAAATCCCTCCGTCTCCCTCCCTCCCTCCTTTCTCTCTCAGCCTCTTTTTATTCCCAGAGTTTTATAACTCAGCTGTAAGAAATTGCTTCTGGATGAAACTTGGCAGCAAAAGTCTGATTTCAGGCCAGGAATGATCCCCCTCCCCTTCTGATTTTCAAAACTCTTTTCTTTTGGTCAGATTTAAGCAGCAGAAGAGCAGAGGAGAGGGGGAGGGCAGCGTGGTGAATTCGGCACAGGAGCTGGCTGGCTCTGGCTGCTTTCCTAATGCTTCAGCGGCTCTTTATTTTTCCAGCTGAAATAAGGGTGATTTCTGCATAATGTGGCAGGGATATTTTTGTGTATGTGTTTGTGTTTAAGCAGAAAATGGCTGAGTCATTTCTGCTCAAAAGCTATTTTGCTGTGTGAGCTGCTTGCTTTCTTTCTGGTTCTCCTTCATTTTTCTTTGTGTTAACATTTAAAAGAAAGGTCCAAAATAATGTGCTCTTCAGGTCAGCAAAAAACACCTTCCCAAATGCTTGTGTGTGCATCCAGAGTGTTCCTGTAGTGTTGGAGCTGAACAGAAAAATTAAAATGACAGTACTGATACCACTGTAACAGTGGTGACATAGTAAAGACCTGGAAGTACTTTAAATGGTTTTCCTTGGATTATAAAAGGGCTTAAAAACCCAGACTAAAATCTCATTTTATTGTGTGAAAAGGCAGTGAGGATAAGTCCTGATTTTAAAACTACCAGTCTGAAAAAAAAAAAAGAGACAAAGTACGAGGAGAGGAGATGCACGGGCTCAGGGTAATGACCTCCATAAGGTCACCCAGCTTCTATTGGCACATTTAAGCCTAGAAGCAGCAACAAGAGGAGCACCATAACGTAGCTGGGGGCCCACTGCTGCTATGTGTTTTGTGCTAATGTTATATGCATGCCTGCAGTATTAAAGGACGTGGCATTGCTGGGTTGTGCTCACAAAAGGAGAGGTACTACTGATGTTCAAGATGTCTGTGCAATGTCTTCTCAAACACCTGTATATGTGTGGATGAGGGTCCTTCACTGATTCTTGGCCAAGCCCCAGCAGCTAGTTTATCTGCTCTGGGCAGTTTGTGACCCCAGTACTGAAGGTGCACCACCCAGCCTTCAAGTGACTTGAAAATATTGCTTTCTTCTGGTGCTTCTATGAGGGCTTACTAGAAGGACTTAATTGTGCAAAGCCTGCTGTAACACGGAGTGGGATATTGAGGAGGGTCAGCCTCATGCATCAGGTTGCCCCATAGGGTAACACCTGCTGGCTTCAGGTGTGTACATGCCTCTCTAGACCTGGGAGTATTAAGCGACATAGCCAGCAAAAAACATAAAATAGTGACCAGCTGTGAAAGTACAGGAACCAGTGATTCCCCCACATGGTGTGAGAGGGCAAGGGAAGACCCTTGCCTTGCTGGATCAGAGGCTTTGCTTTCCTCAACTGGGTGAGTATCTCTGCCCTGGTGTCCCTGCAGCTGTCCCCTGCCGTATGAGCGGGACTGCTGGGGACAACAGCCTTTGCACCCAGCACCGCACCCAGTCCCTGCACTGAAAATGATCTTTAGGCCCCATGGAAAAAATAGTATGTGGTCATCTAATTAAAGACTGTATCATAAAACTTATAAACAGTGGGGCCAATTATGGTTGCCCTGGCAACTTTAATTCTGGTATTTCCAAACTTTAGGCTTTGGAAAGTCTTTTGCTTCTGTTCAGCCTTTTGGTTTTTGTTTGTTTGTGTCTATGTATTGCCTTTTGTCCCTGATCACACCACCCTCCTCCTCCTAAACATCCCCATCCTTCTGCAACATCTTCTTCTATCCTTTTAACTCCCACTTACCCACATCCCACAGGGCAACCGCTACCTTCTCCCCAACACGTGGGCATGGACAGACATGCGGTTCTTGTTTCCAGTATTTGGAACCATAACTATTTGGAGAGAATAGTTTGGTCAACCCCTGCATCAGCTGCCCAGAGCACAGCCTGTGTGGAAGGCACTGCTGCTGAATTCAGCTGACTCAACAAGTCTGAGAGGAGTGTGTGCAAAGGGAGATATTTTAGATATTTTCATGAAGAGCAGCAGAAAATATATTGTTGCTATCTTAGTGACCCCTGAGTCAAAGTCCCTGCTTCTTGATGTGAGGGATACTGCATACCCCTCAAACCACCACCATAGTTTGTTGTTTGAAATACCTAATTAAAAGGACTGTTTTTGAAGACACCTCTCTATGAAGACCTGTATGCAAATTCTCCCATGTGTTTGTTAGGGCACATTTGAAAGAAGCTATTAACTTCTTTTTTTTTTTTTCATACCACCATGATCTCCTGCAGGCACAAGGGATGAATGTGGTGGATGTTTTAATATGACACATATGACACTGAAAAATGTACATTGGGTAGTGCATTAACTACACTGTGCTGTGACTAGGCTCAGGTAGCCACTTCTTAGAGCTGTCTCTTAGCTGCAGAGTCACTCCATGATTGCAGTAAAGATCTCTGCAGTCCTCACTTTTCCAAGAGGCAGCTGTTGAAAACATGAGGATTCAGCCTGGATTCATTCAACCTGAGTTTAGGCACTTAATTCATATGCCTATATTAGGGTCATGGTCATCAGAAGGCTTCCTCTACAGACAATAGAAACATCTCCAGAAAGTCATTGGATTTATATCCTGGAGAGACCTCTGCCTCCCTGATTACATAGTTGTGGCTCCTGACTCAGGTGCATTTTCTAAATATTTACAGAGCCTTCCTGCCCAGCCCATGCAATTGGACACTGAAAGGGAAGGCAGCCTGGAGGGAAGCCATAAGCAGACACAACCTGACATTTGGTTTCAAAGCATGTAAGGAGTTGTCCCTGTGGACTGAAGTTTTGCATAGCTCAGGGATAGTGTTGTGTTTGTTTTGCCTCTTGCTCAGAACTGTTAGGCTCCTTGCTGTCAAACCTCCCCATCTTGGGAAGCTGGACTGCCAGCCCTGGGCACTCAGAAATCATGAGTCAGGTATCAGAAAATTATGTGACAGGTTTCAAAGCGAGGAGGTGGTAAAGGCAAGGCGAAGCAAGGCAAGGCAAGGCAAGGCAAGACAAGAGATATGGTTCCTTCTGATTTCTGAGACTTTTAGGTTTGACTAAGATTCATGTTTTCCAAGCATATCCTGCAACAGTGAGGTCTGGAAACTTAATTTTCTTCAAGAGAAAGCTGACATTCTTGTGCAATGCATGTTTCCAGGAGCAGGGTCTTTAAGAAAAAAATTAAATAACGTGAGGTGTAATAAAAAACATTGAGGTTGGCAGTACTGCAGAAGAGATGGTAGGCTCTAAGAGCAGCAATGATGAGTGAAGCATACAGTGTCGGTCTGAACTTGAACTCTTGTGCCTATACTGAGCTGAGCTATGTGTGTTATGCCAGACTGGGTCCATAAGACTGTTGAATTTTCTCTTTTTCTTTGTATTTAAAACCCTGAATTTTCCTTCACATCCCATCCAGAAATCTCAACACTTTGTATCTGATTATTTAAAGAAGAAAAAATTGTCACTAACCCAGTGCTGCCCTATGTGGACAGCTCAAAAATATTCCCTCTCCCTAATTAAATGACATTGGCATCGTATTTATTGGCTGTGTTTCTAATATTCCTTCCCTTTTCCTCTTTTCCAATAGGAGTGGCTAAATCAGCTGTCCTCACTAAGCTCCTGTGTCATCTGTCGGTGGAAATTTACAGCTTCTGAAGCCGAGCAGAGATGAGACAGTGAGAGAAGGAATCAGGATGTAGCTCGGAGATCACATCTTTGTAGTATCTGAGCCCCAGTACAAAACCAGAGATGTCCCCAAATGTGATCTGCATGTCTTGATCCCTAGCCTGCTGCAGGACAGATTTCCTGGGGAAGGAAGAATAAAAGGAAGGAAAGGTAGTAGTTTAATGGGATTTAATCTTTCCATCAACAGTGCTCAGTGCAGTGCACAGTCTGATGGGAGGGGCAGTAATGCCCAGCCCCCACAAAGTCTGTGGCTACATCCAACCCTATAGTGCAATACATCTCTATAAACATCTCTTTACTAGCCTCTCTCAAACAGTAATTGGTAAAGAGCACTTTAAACCTGCTCCAACTGGTAGTGAAATCCTACTTTTAAAATATTGGATGGGGCAGCTTATTTGTATGTTTATAACAATACTGCACAAGCAATTGTAGATGTTTTTGAGAAAAATTGCATTGTGAAAAAGCCCCAGAGAATCTCTTCATGACCATTAGGATTTAACTGTGGAAGGCAGAAGAAGAAAAAAGCAAAGGACAGCAAGTAATGGATCGTTATGACTCATGTTGCCTGAGAGGGCGGTTTTTTTCAGCTGATGATGTGTGTATGGTTATTAAGTTATTTTATTATTAAATTTGGACTGACTTCTTATCGTAAATTTGAGCTTAAAAATTACCAGCCTGCTACCCATGAGATATGTGTAAAAGGTGTAAAATACTGATAAAAGGATCCACTAAGGAGAATAGAAGGGTTAAACTAATGCAAAAATACTTTTTACACGTTAAAACTAAAGATAGATAAAACCTTCAGGATTTACTGGGGGAAAAAAAAAAATCTGATTACCTAAATGGTAAAATAGTCTGCCTGAAGAAAAGTAAAAATTAAAAAGGAATAGACTTGGGGCTTTACATTAAAGAAAACCCAAAACATCAAACCAAAGCAAAAACACCCCACCAAGAAAACCCCACAAACCAAAGGAAAAGAACCCAAAACACGAGGAAAAAAAAACCCTCTGAAAATGAGGAATACTAAAATCTGGAAGTCATACTTCAGTCTAGATCTATAGGCAATGCTTTGCAATCTTACCACTGTTTACTCACCTCTGCCTCATTTCCGATTTTAAAGCAAATTTTTTTTTGTCTCTTGATGAATCTGATCTTGTATCCTTGATTAATATTGCTCAGCATGTATTACTCATTCTTTGGCCTCCCCTTTCAAGCTTAGACTGTACATTTTTTTTGAGGAGAGGGACTGTCTCTCAATATGTTCTATACAGACTTGAGCACCACAGATCTCCAAAGGGTCTAATTCCCAGGGAAAGATGCTGCCAAGTTCACAGAATCACAGAATCATCTAGATTGGAAAGGATCTTGAAGATCATCTAGTCCAACTGTTAACCTAGCACTGACAGATCCCAACTACACCATATCCCTAAGCGCTATGTCAACCCACCTCTTAAACACCTCCAGGGATGGGGACTCCACCACCTCCCTGGGCAGCCCATTCCAATGCCTAACTATCCATTCTGTGAAGAAATACTTCCTAATATCCAGTCTAAACCTTCCCTGGTGCAACTTGAGGCCATTACCTCTTGTTCTATCTCTTATTACTTGGTTAAAGAGACTCATCCCCAGCTCTCTGCAACCTCCTTTCAGGTAGCTGTAGAGGGCGATGAGGTCTCCCCTCAGCCTCCTCTTCTCCAAACTAAACAGCCCCAGTTCCCTCAGCCCCTCCTCATACGACATGTGCTCCAGACCCTTCACCAGCTTCGTTGCCCTTCTCTGGACACGCTTGAGTAATTCAATGTGCTTTTTGTAGTGAGGGGCCCAGAACTGAACACAGTCATCGAGGTGCGGCCTCACCAGTGCTGAGTACAGGGGTAAGATCCCTTCCCTGACCCTGCTGGCCACGCTATTTCTGATACAAGCCAGGATGCCATTGGCCCTCTTGGCCACCTGGGCACACTGCTGGCTCCTGTTCAGCCAGCTGTCAGTCAACACCCCCAGGTCCCTCTCTGACTGGCAGCTCTCCAGCCACTCCTCCCCAAGCCTGTAGCGCTGCTGGAGGTTGTTGTGACCAAAGTGCAGCACCCGGCATTTGGCCTTATTGAAACTCCTACAGTTGGCCTCAGCCCATCGCTCCAGCCTGTCCAGATCTCTCTGCAGAGCCTCCCTACCCTCGAGCAGATCAACACTCCCACCCAATTTGGTGTCATCTGCAAACTTACTGAGAGTGCACTCCATCCCCTCATCTAGATCATTAATAAAGATGTTAAACAGAAGTGGCCCCAAAACCGAGCCCTGGGGGACACCACTTGTGACCGGCTGCCAACTGGATTTAACTCCATTCACCACAACTCTTTGGGTCTGGCCATCCAGCCAGTTTTTCACCCAGCAAAGCGTGCGATCATCCAATGGTGTCAAAGGCCTTACTGAAGTCAAGGTAAACTACATCCACAGCTTTTCCCTCATCCAATAAGCAGGTCGTCCTGTCGTAGAAGGAGATCAGGTTTGTCAGGCAGGACCTGCCTTTCATAAACCCATGCTGACTGGGCCTGATCATCTGGTTGTCCCGCATGTGTTGTGTGATGGTACTCTGGATGAGCTGCTCCACCAGCTTCCCGGGCACCGAAGTCAAGCTGACAGGCCTGTAATTTCCTGGATCATCCTTCTGACCCTTCTTATAGATGGGCGTCACATTGGCCAGTTTTCCAATCTGTCGGGACCTCCCCGGTCAGCCAGGACTGCTGGTAAATGATAGAAAGTGGCTTGGCGAGCACCCCAGCCAGCTCCTTCAGCACCCTCGGGTGTATCCCATCTGGTCCCATAGACTTGTGTGTGTCTATGTGATTGCAGTAGGTCACTGACTGTCTCCTGGAATGCGGGGGGGTCGTTGTCCCAGTCTCTGTCTTCTGGCTGAGGAGGCTGGATTCCCTCAATACAACTAGTATTGTTATTGAAGACTGAGGCAAAGAAGGCATTAAGTACCTCAGCCTTCTCCTCATCACTTGTTACCATGTTTCCTCCTGCATCCAGCAGGGGATGGAAACTCTCCCTGGTCTTTCTTTTGCTACTGACATACTTATAGAAACATTTCTTGTTATCCTTGATTGCTGAAGCCAGGGTAAATTCCAGCTGGGCTTTAGACCTCCTGATTTCTGCCCTGCATATCCTCACAGCCTCTTTGTAATCACTGTGAGTGGCTAGCCCCTTCTTCCAAAAGCTGTAAACTTTCCTTTTCTCCCTGAGTTGCAGCCAAAGCTCCCTGTTCAGCCAGGGTCGTCTTCTCTGTCGCCGGCTTCTCTTACAGCACCTGGGGTTCTTTACTGGTGGCCCACTTCTGATTTCAGTTTTCAGCTCAGAACTTCATTCTTTGTTGCAAATCCAACTTCTGGAACTATCCTCACGCTTCCCAGGAGTTTTGTCGCCCCAGTGATGAGGGGCGGAGGTCAGGCTGCAGGCAAATGGGGATAAGAACTAAACCAGAGCTGTGGGAGAAGCTGGAAAAGCTGTACAAAGGGGATGGGAGGAGTGAAAAAAGGTAGATCTTCCTCGTGGGACAAGATGTTCCCTCCATCCTGTTCCCAGCTTAGTAGAAACTACCACCTTAGCACCTCCCAGATCTTCTTGAATGCAGCAGGTAATAATAGTAA
This sequence comes from Strix aluco, assembly GCF_031877795.1. Classification (NCBI taxonomy): domain Eukaryota; kingdom Metazoa; phylum Chordata; class Aves; order Strigiformes; family Strigidae; genus Strix; species Strix aluco. Next base: position 9,971,651 of record NC_133931.1, on the reverse strand, counting down.
TAACAATAGTAGTACTAGTAGTAGTAACGACAGTGGCAAATAACAACAACAATTTATCTTCTTTTTACAGAGGTAATCGATCATCAGGTGAACCCAAGTGGACTCTCACTGTGGTGCCTTCTGAGGACCTTTTATATAGTGCCTTCATAATAAATCTTTGTGGCCTGTCTTATCTGTCAAGCAAAGCAAAGGCTTCATCAGTGCTAATATCAAGGTTAAAAGTAAAGAAGGGAACAATATCTCAATTATCATTCCAGGCACGTGGTGTAATCGTGCTGCTGGCTGCCGGCCATGCAGCTCTTGTGGTAGCAAACAGTACTTTCCCTCAGCAGTCCCAGCTGCCCTGTTTTCATACAGGCTGGGAAGGTCAGAAAAATCAATTAGCAGTTCGGGATGTTAACGAAAGCCAAGTCCAAATGCAACTTCAGAAACACTTTTCTGAAAGATTAATGTATCTTGAAAAAACAAATGGACTTCTGTATAATTTTTCAGAGCTGCTTGTGTTTGCCACTCCTACTAGAAAAAGACAATGTTCTCACTCTGTACAGCAACACTGTCTCTTAGCTGTCATACAATCATACATCAGGCGGGGATTTCTGAACTTCATGTTTTCCATACAAAATCCACAAAAATTAGCTGATTTCCAGCTGAGATGGTGTTGAGGAAGTAGACAGACACACCAAGTTGGCTGAAGACAGAGACAGCAACAAGGTGTGACTGCAGGATTCAGCCACCATACACACCATGATGTTCGCATGGTCTGATAACACTGCCAAACCCCAGGGTGAGGGACTGGGTAAGTGGGCTGACATAGTTCAGGCTTTATAGTTAGACCAGGGAATAAACTTCCAACTTCTGAGGTTTATTGCCAATGTAGCGCTACCTTGGGTGAGTCACCTTTCTTTTAGTGGTCTCTAATAGCAATACCTGGCAGAGGCATTGTAAAGTTTAATGAAGTGCTTCACTATCCTACTGTTGGAGATCCCAAAGATTGTAAAGTATCGTTAAATTCATTGTCATCTGGCACATCAGTCTTCAAATGGTTTAATCTAAATTGCACATCTGCTTTCTAAAATAAATATTTTATTTCTCTCATGCAGGAATGTATGAAGTAAAATATAATCTTGCTGCCCACAAGCCCTATTTAAAGTCATATATATTTGCTAGATATTCATAATCTTTTCCTCACTGTTTCCTTTGCTCATTAAAAGGGAAATGATTTAGAACTGAAAAAGCTATTCAAATTGTCCCCTGGGCTCATCTATGAATTTGTCTACCTAGCTGTATCACTGAATTAGAATTTTGCTCCTTAATAGGTGTTTTATATTTTAATGTGATGAACACTAACAAAACCACACTGGGCAAAATGACAAGTTCTGACGGCTCTCCATGAAGACAGCATTATGTTTCCTAGGCTGGGACCATGGTGGTTACACAAACCATATTTGCTCCGATGTCATCTGTGCCACTTGCAGAGCATGTTATGTAAAGAAGACAAGAAAACTTGTCATCCAGCTAGTGCACTTCTTTTTCCTGATTCTCTGCAAAGACAATAACAAAAAAATCACTTCAATTGTTTCTGCAATTTATTGAACTGGGTAGAATATGACCTCTAGTGAAATGAGAAAGGAAAGATCAAGTAGGTCAATCATGGACTTGTGAGGACCCAACTACAACCTTTTAGATCCTATCATGCTGAGCAATGGTTGAACATGTCTACGTAAGAAGTCTTATATTCAAATATGGAGTCACCAAGCACACTGGAATTAGGATTTCTTAGTTGGAAATGAGTAAACATTATCTAAAACACCTGCTCTGTTTTGGAATTGACTTGATCTTTCTTCCTTCAGAGCCTGGGATCTGGGGGCTAGGGAGCATCCATCTTCAGTTACAACCCCATTCCTTCCCCATGCCACTGAGGAGGAAGGGCAAGTAGGACAGCTTGGTTAAAGCAATGTGAAGAGTAATTCTGCAGACTCAAAGGAGAGGAGTGTGCCCTTGGGTATTGTGCTTTTAAATGTGACTCTGAGTGAATATAAATTCACTGAGCGCTTGGCATGACCTAGCAGAAACTAGCTTAGGGAAAAGTTCCATGTGAAGATCATTAACAGTTACCGTTAGGTAGAGGTTAAGAGTATTGTGTCTCCTTGGAAAGCTTCCTTTTCAGAAGGATTCTTTCCCCTCATTTCTTTATCAGGGAAGTATGCAAAAAGAAAAAAAAAGAACATGAAAAAATTTAAAAAAGAAAAAATGTTTCACATGTCTTTGAACCACTTGATTGCCATTATTCAAATAGATCACTGTCTGAAGACACTGAAAAAGTGCAAAGCCTCTATCTCAAAGGCTAGAAAATGATCATTAGGAACACAGCTCATTTCTGTAACGTAGGGACAACCCTGATGAAGGTTTGTTATAGATGACATTATCCTGGCTGGGGAATAAGGAAGAACTGTATACGACAGCTAGTTATCTTAACACTATTTGAAGTTAAACTTTTTTTCCTTATCAATCATACATGTACAAGGAGAAAGAATTAGACTAGGGAAAGAAATGCAGCAAAAAATGAAAAAAAAGGAAATAATTATCTCATTTGCATCCAGTAGGGTACAGATTGTCAATCTTCTTTGGCATCCCTGGTGCAATTTGGGTTTGGTCAGTCCAGTAAAACAATTGCTCCTTTAACTATAGCAAAGAGCAATTTACGATTATCTGTTTCCTAAAAGCATTGAATGCCGAGTATCCTGTTCCATTTCCTGTCAGATATTCACATGCAATTAGATACAGGCAGTGGGAATGTAATGTGAAATGGGTATTTTGTTCTGAAACATGGCACTGTGCCTGTGCTCTTCCCCATCTCCTTGAGCAAAGTTCAAGCACCAAAATGAAAGGCATGTTTAATGCCAAAGGTGATTCAAGTTCAGGCCAAAAATAATTCCAGACAACTTAATTCTGAATTATTTTCCTTCTAAACATTTTTTTGGGAAATGGAATACTGCTGGGTGTTTGAGGCTGGGATGCTAACAGCAAAACCTTTTGCAAGCTATTCAAATGTCAGCCACTATTGTGTACGAAGCCCTCCGTATCACTGTGGAATTTGGAAAAGGAAGCCAACAGAGCAGCCAGATTTACAGTGTTCTTACAGAATTTTCCAGAAACTCTAGTTTTATTTTAAAAAAATAAAAATGCTGTGAGAATGTTATCTTCCTATAACATTTTTGCCTGGTTTCCAGAAAGCAGGTTACCCACATAAAATGTATTTACTGATATTTGATTTCATAAAATTGCACTTCAAGAATACAGCCTAGATAGCTTAAACTTGAAGTTAAGAAATTATGGGTTGAATACTTTGTGTGAAATAAAGTACATAGAACACTCTTAGACCTTTTCTCTTCTCTTATTTCTTATTATGTAACATCTGAGCCTAGTTATTTCAAATGGCTTCTGAGGCAAAGCAGGGGGATTTGTTGCTCACAGTGATGATATTTTGAACAGCATGTCCAATGGAAATGAAACGTGAAGCCATGGACTGGTTTCCCAGCCTCTTCAATGTGAATTTTGGGGTAAGTCCTTTCATGTGAATAGACTTTAAAGGCAGAATGGCTTTGGAGACAGGGATGTGATATGTGATATGGTTTAACCATGGTCCATGGAGGGCCCTCAAAATTAGATGTAGGGTTTTGAATTAGATTAGATAGTACTGTGTTAGAGTCATGGAAAGGACTGACAACCGGTGGTTTTGGCCCTAGCTACTAAAGAAAGGTCCTGATGTAAGTGATATATTTGAAGTTTTCTGACCAATTTATTTGATCTCTGTGCAATGGAAAATTTGAGCACAAGAGTGAAGAGGGGGAGAAGAAAAAAAAAAGACTTTTTAATTATGTTCCTCTCTGGCAGGGAAAGGTGAAACCTTCTGTCCACCTGAAAAGACTGCTACTTATTTTGTCTGAAATGCAAGTATATCCTTAATCCAAAGACTTTGCACCTTCTTGATTGCAGTTAAGTATGGAAACAAAAAGACACAGAATCATAATGGGGAAATGACTCTTTCTAAGGACTTTGAAGACAAATGTCCTTGCAGGCTTCCTGGGAAAGAGAAAACCAAAGAGCCAGAGGCTCAAAAACAAAATACTAAATGAATATAAACTAGGCCTGAATGGAAGGTATACAGTCAGCATGCAAATAAATGTTCTTGGAGTAACCACACCTAACGGAGGCAGAAAAGTTGACAGAGTGATAGCTATGCAATGCTGCTTGGAAAAAGTATCTAGTCCTGAAAGCAGATCTAGATGTTCTACAGTTGTGGAGGTTGAGACGAGGGTGGGGATTTCCATCTTTGCTGACACCACAGAGCCTTGGGATTAGGTCCAAGAATCCTGCAGGAGGTGGCTGCAAGGACAGCCATTTCCTAGAGGAGTCTGCCTCTGAGACAAATGCCATGGGGGTGTAATTATGTGATGGGTGCAGAGACACACTCTGACACTCTTCTGATCTGGCTGCACCTGAACTACCTCCAGCATGAAGTTATGGAGCTCTGTGACATGCTGTGCTGAGCCTGAGTGAAGATGCAGTATTGAGTGTTTGGGTTCTCAACAACGCCAGTGAAACCAGCTAATTTGTGCACTGGAACCATCTTGTCTCTGGCTGGCTAATGTGCATCTTTCTACTTCTCTGAGACATCCCGTCAAAGAGTCTCAGCAGGGAGACCTGTGAGAAAACTTTATAAATAATAATGCATGAAAGAAAGATAGAAATCTATTCACAAAAATGGAATAGTGAGCATGAAACAAAAATTCATTAAAAATGTATGACCAGACTAATAAGACTAGCTTTGTTTTGACATTGACAGCCTGCAGAAAAAAAAGGAGGGAGAGAATCATATTATACAGATGAGAAGGAAGGGAGGCAGAAAAACAGATTAAATAGATAACTATACACTTAAGCTTTAAGGATTATCATTGAAAACTATATAAATCTAAGAACATTAAAAATCAGGAATGACAAAAGGGGCAGTGGGGCAGTTAGATGATACAGAATTAAGGAGAGAGAAAGAAAGACAGAAACTGCACTTCACAGGAAACAGAGAAAGGAGTGTGAAATCTGCTGACTTTGGTGAAATCTGCATCTGGATCTCCTTGCCAAGAGGACAGAGAGAAGAGATATGAGCAGCTATATGGAGACTCTGCAAACACTATATTACACTGTTACTGTCAAACTACTCTTAGGTTTCCCAGCCTTTTGAGAGCTGAGGCTGCCTTCAGGAAGATGTAGCCACCTACATCCCCACCTTGTAGCCCTGACAGGTGTTGTGCCAGATGTTTTCCTATTGGCATCTGTCCTAACCACCCTTGCCTTCCTGCTGTGAGGAGGGCTGGTGAACTGATGAATGTACTTCCAGATTGTGATGCTTGCTCTGATATTTTTAGGACAAGTAAACAACTATTTTTTTTTTAAATAAATGGCAAAATAGTCATGCATATTTCCTAAATGGGAATGTCTTTAAGATCCTCTAGCCTGACCTGGGGCATGCTACAGGCCATGAAACATAACTGTTTCTTCACTAAGCACATCACGTCTCTCAGTGCTAACTGGCATTTCTCATTAGCTCCACTCCCAGGACCTTGTTTACTTCTGTTTGTCAGTACAGTGGAGCAGATAGACCAATTTTGCATGGCAAAAAATCAGCTCAGAAGGAATTGGACAGTAAGCCTGGATTATAGCTACTGAAAGTGCCAACTGGTGGCTTCTTAAGAACTTCTTCAGCAACAGTCACCATTAGTTTTTCATACTCCCCGGTGCTTTGAATAAAGCAGGGGATTAGTGGTTGGCATCTGTGAAGGTTTCGAGGCTCCTTGGTAGGTTCATCTCTGAAAGATCACAGAGCCCAACAGTGTCCCATCCCTCTAGGCTGCCTCCCTGCTTCTGAAAGTGGGAGCACCCCAAGGCGGGTTGACCACCATGGCACCAAGGGCTGAAAGTCAGACATGCTTAGTGAGAGATGCAACCTCCGCTCACTTGAGTAAGCCTGTGATATATGAACCTGTGGTATTAAGTGGTCTGGAAAGTAGTGTCTATCCTTCTTTTCTTTTTGCCTCAGCAGAGTATAGCACCACTGTGCCTTTTGCTGTCCTCTCCTTCACACAGCTCCCTTCAATTCTGAGTTTTGTCAGAATAGTAGATGAATATTCTCAATTAAGCCAGAGCCAAAACCCAACTTTGTTCACATGTACAGAGAAGATTAAAACAGAACAATTGAGGTTAATAACATATTACCTCTGTATGAACTTCAGAAATGAGCTAGCTTGATTCCAGAATACCTTGGTAATTCTTTGAATGGATTACAGCTACTTTATAGGAGAGAAAACAAACCCAAATCCTCCTTGACTAGATTTAACTCTCTGTGTCACATTCTGAAATTTGATGTTGAGCCAAAATCCCCAGGTTCACTATAGTCAGATTATAGAAACTAGCTTAAATTTGGATATGGGAGCTAAAGTCACTGTGTGACTTTGAGCTGACACTACACTGCCTAAAGTAGCTGAATGCTGGGGACTGGAGAACAGAAGCAAGGCAGGTTTTAAAAGCTGCAGCAGAAGTGAGTTGTGAATCCAAGGATAACATCGCCTGTCCTCAGATCCACTCTTGCCAACATTTGCCCTGCTGCATGTGAGGCCAAAGTTAGTAGTTTTGTGCCAAAGTATTCTCAATAAAAGATTTTCAGCCTGACATGGACTGTGTTTGGAGGTCAATAAATAAACACTGAATAAGATTTTACTGCAAAGATAAAAGGTCCTAAAGTCTGTGTCTAGAGGGAGAAAAATCAAGAACAGGCTGGGTTTTAGGTTTTTAAATACCTAGGAACTACTATGGTAATCCTAGCATAGCCAGCACCGAGCTTAATATTACATGCTCAGAATGTTTTAAGAACATCAGATTCATTAAGGTCAACTCCAGTCCTCATCTCTATCCTTGAAACAGAGAAGTAACATCCTTAGTCTTTCCTTGCGGTGAGTCCTTGTGATGAAATGGCACCTGCAACCTTGTCTGGTTGGAGGATGTTTCCAGTCCCTACTCCATCAGTTGCCAGTGTGGCTCCCACAACAGCAGAGACACTCAGAGGCTCTCCATCAAACTCATCATGGACAACATGGTCAGTGTCCAGATAGCTGGTTGGGAACAGTTAGAAAAAAATGCACAAGGACAGAATTATTTGTAAAATAACACAGGTCAGAAACCCCAATCCAAATCTGGGTCATATTCTGCTGTGTATACAGGGATAGATAATCTTTTTATATTAGAAAGTTTACTGCCAAAATAAACAAGCCAGGGAAATGGTGGGGAACCAAGGTTTGGTTTTATCACAGAAGTTAGGAAAGACTGAACATACTGGTTATCGCCCTTGTTCCAAACCTTTGCCCCAGCTATAGGGCCTCAGAGCATCGCAGTAATTGGTTTTCTTCCAGTTTTGCCCATATAAAGCCCTCAAAGTCTTTCCAGAAAAAATCAGTAGGCTTCCTTGTTAAGTTTGCATTTTGATGAAATGACTTCTTTTTTTTTTTTTTTTTCTTTTTTTTTTCCCCAGCAATAAAGAATAAAAAAAAGCAGCAGAAGTCCTCAGTCACCTCTGGCTAAAGTTCACTCCTCACTACCAGCTTGGTTTAGAAATGATTCCTGGAAAACCTCTGTTTCTGCTCTGCTCTCTGACGCATGGCCTCCTGTGGGAAGCATGCTTGTTCTCCAGGAAGCTTTAGCTAAATCAAGGTACGGAATTTTGAGGTAGGACTATGAAAAATGGGAGGTTTTCATTCGCTTTTTGATTTTGGGGGAGGAAGGGGAAAAAGTAAGCAATTAAATTTCTAGGTCTCAGGACTAGTATAAACTAGTCCAAATATTATATAGATATGTAATATTTACTTCATTCCTGGATAAAGTCTTTGACTATTTACCCAGAAGCTGATTGATTCATTTTGATGCAATTGGCAGCAAATACTTGAACCTCTGAGAACTTTTTAAGAATTCAGCAGTTTTTACAAATTTTTCATAGCGCAGTACTTGTAGAGTTTGTAATTGCTGCTGGGATCTCTGGTGGAATTTGTACATTCTGCCAGATAAACTGCTTTGAAACTCTAATTTCCTCAAATCTTACTAACACAGAAATTGAATGAGCTCTATATAAGGTCTGGTACTGATGCTACCCGTGTAAATTTTATAGCCATGTTTGAAAACAATGAAATTAATCCTGATTTATTTTCATACCTGTGAAATAATAGCCAGGCATTTAATTGCCCAATCTTTGCAGCAATTAATTATTTGCTATATTTGCAGCAATTAATTATTTGCTATAATCAAGAAGGAAGTCTATGAAGGAAGGACTGAGTTGCATTTTCTGTTATACTTGCAAACGCAGCAATTATTAGAGACAGAGGCTTATGAATAAATAAAAATTTACTGATGGCCTCTCATCTGTACATATTTAAGACCCTTTTATGGTTTGAAGGAAATGGTTGATTTAGACCCAAGAGTCTGCGTTATGACCACCTCTGAAATATCTGCAGTGAACTTCCAGCTTTACTCCAACGGGCAGTGATTAACCACAATTTAAATGCTGTATTGTCTTCATTCCAAACACTTAGCTACATCTCAATAACATCATCTAAACAAACACTTTTTCCTTTGTGTTATGACTTCTCAGACAAAGAGAGAAAGACTCAGTTTTCTGAAGAAAAACAGTACATGGATATTGGTACCTCCTGTGACAATAATCTGTGGCTGTTGCCCTTGCACTGAGCTGTCACATTCCCCGGTGAGATCCTGGGACTCCAGGTGTGGCTGCAGTCTACTGGGAACAGATGAAAATGCTTTCACTTGCATTTTGGGTCCAAGCCAGATGGCAGAGTGACACGTGGGTAAGGCATGATGTGGCAGCTAACCGTGTCTTACCTACCTCAACTCCTTGGCTACTGAGGGACTTGAGGATGCGTTTAACTCTGCACTGTTAAAAGTGTAACTTAAGCATGTACTTAGCTGTTTTGTTAATGAGGGCTGGATTTCATTGAATGCTTAGCTAAACTAGTGCCTAAGATCTTTTGGTTGTTGTTTCATACAATGTTGTCTATAAGCTATGCAGCAGAGGCCAGTCCTTTGAGACTCTTGTCATGCTCCCTCCCAAATGACTGAAGGAAGTAACAAATGTCCAGATTTCTCTGGGAACTGGGATTTTAATCTTTCTTTTTGTTTATTAGATGTTTGCAAGTCTATATAAATGCAATAAAGCATGGGACTATATCATCATGATCAAAACCGTAAGTATTTAAGATGCTCATACTATAGAAGACATTTGTCATGGTGGTGAACTTGCAGTCAATTTTTATTTCAGTATAGACTGTCTAGAAACCAATGGCATGTTGAGGATAGATATTCACCTTACACTCCATAGATTGCCCCAAAGTAATGCCTTAAAGTGATCTGTTTGCTAGATAAATCTTCTTTATCATCTGTTTGTTTTGACAGTGTTACTCTTTTTATCTCCAAAGCTCCATCTGTCTGTCCTCTATTAAATTTACTAGGGGAAAAAAATCAATAATCTATGACTCTCCTGATGACTCATTTGTTACATTAGAAGGAAATGCATGTTCGCCTGGGTATCTGAGGAGGTGAGGGGTGTGTACATTTGAGATTTCAGAACTGCCAAGTGCCAGTTCAGTGTCACTTGCCCCATGTATGCAACCTGTAATTCACCCTTTAAGGAAAGACCAACATAATGGTGGCACTGTGAAAGTGAGAAATGACAGTGCTAGTAACCAGTGTCTTAGTTTGTCTTTACCTGCAGGATCATGCTGGGTGTCTTTGGCAGCTGTTAGTAAAGAGCAGAAGTTTTCCCACAAAGACTTTCCCTTCAGTTGTTTTCTGTCCCTTCCTTCACCCTTATCAGTACCCTTTGCTCCCACAATTTCCACTTTGACTAATCAAACCCCAAAGCTCTGCCCACATCTCAGCTCTCCGGAAACACGTGCCTGCTGCTGCGGGGCAGAGGCAGCTGCTGTGCGGCTTCTTTCTCTCACTATCATCTCATGACTGGGGGAGATGTCAAGTGGTGTAACTGGAAATTAGACAGGGGAAACAACTGTTGCAGTCTTTACACTTCTCCTTCTTCCCCCGATAAACCTACTCTTTCTGACTCAGCAACAGTGAGAACCTGCTTTTTCTGCCTCGATTCAACACATCGGGCAGTAGGATATACAATGAAAAAGTTTCAGATACTGTAAGCTTCCAATGTACCCTTTCCTACATAATCCAAAGCATTGAGTCTGTAGATAAGAAAAGAGCCTGCTGGGATCATGGTAAAAATAATCCTGTTTATGCTGCTGTTCACTACAGTACCTCAGAGAACCCTGATGGATCATGTACTTGCAAATAATGTTTACTCCATGAAGAAAACTTAAAATTCTCACCCATTATTATCCACAATGAGATCACATCACTAGCTCTGGGTATAATGAAACGGTTCTTGAATAAAAAAAAAAAAAAAACAAATCTGCTGTTTTTGTCTGCTCAGATGACATTAAGGACATAAAACTGTGGAAATTTACCAGCAAAAAAAGTCAGAAGTTCACTCAGCTGGAGACATCAGAGACGTGCCAAAACCAAAAAGCTGCTATCCAGCACCCCTCACTGAATTCAAATAAATAAATTTCTAATTTCAACTAATCCATTTAAGTATGTGAATCCAAACACCCTAACAGGCGTCTTCCACTGTGCTCCATGTCCTTAACTCCTGCTGAGGTCAAAGTCTGCATTTACTGTCTTTATTGAGATGGCCCTTAGTCTGCAGCCCAGACTGGACCTACCCACTGGACCTTCACTAATGTCCTCTGCTGGATTTAGGTGTAGCTGGGATGTGCCCACCAGGGCATGTAGGACCATGCAGGGAACTTTTTGGCTCACATGTTGCTGCTCAGCATGTTTTCATCAACACACAAGCTGAAGGCTATCCACAAGGTTGCTGTGTGGGTGGAAGACAAACTAGACATGGATATAAACATGGGTACCACACTTTAGTATTGCATAGACACAACTAATGAGACTTGGGGGCACACACTAAGGCTAAGTGAGGAATAGCTATTCATTCCAATGACTACATTTCTAATTAATAAATAATATTTGGCCAGGAAAGGAGAAAGAGTTTGGCTGAGTCTCAAGTCTTGTTGTTTGGACTAGGGTTCAAGTTCATACACCAATAATTATTCAGAGAATGTAGAATAGCTTTTGTAGGAGATGCTGAAACACAGTCAACTGAGAACAGCAAACGGGCTGCTAAGCTAGTTAACCAGGTAACTGGGCAGGCAGGTCCAAGGCTGTGGCCTGGGTATGGATTTGGGGCTGGATGTCCTGACCTCATCAAGTGCCCTAATAATAGCATAGAGGAGGGAGAAGCATCTCTCTTTCTCTTTGTCATTTTGACCAGAAATCCTATCCTACCATGGAAACCTTTCTTATGAAAATTTCATCAAAACTGGCATATTGCCAAGAGAAGTCTCCATTTCAACAAACTGGCATTTTCCAATGATAAACTATGTTTCTGGAAAGTACCCAAATAACTCTACTGCTTGGCACCTGTTTAAGCTGCTAAATATTGAATCAAGTGGTTCACATTACCATGGAACACCATAGCATTTTTCATTATATGACACTTGGAAAAAATGCAGCTATATCAGAGGGGAATTTTTTGCTGTGAGTCTCTCTTTTGTAGTACAAAAGAGCACTCTGAGCAGGGTGAAAGCTGTGATCAGACCATTAGCCATGTGAGAGTCCCACTGCATGATCAAAACTCTCAGGCTTTGGTTGCCCAAGATGAAACATTGGCAGCAATGCCTGATCAAGGTATATTTGTCCCTTTCTGCTTTCACTCCCACATAACCCTTGACATGTTTCTGCACACCCCCTTGTGATGAACTGTACTTGGGAATTTAAATTGGTTTTAGAAAAAATTCCAACGTGTTTCTGTGAAAGTAGGCTTGGTCCACCACAGCTTCACAGACAGTTCTGCCACACAGCTGAGAAAGTCCAGCAACAGGTCAGGAACAAATGCAGGTGTGAAAAGGGGCAAAGCAGACATATGGGAGTCTTGTGGGTAGAGGCAACCAGCAAGTCTCTGGGGCAGAAGACCAAAGATAAAAAGTGTGACATTGCTGCTACCTCAAATAGATATTTGATGTAAAGGTCTATTTTAGCCTCTTCTTGCAGGCTTGATTCAAAACCCACCAATGTCCACAGAAGTCCCTTTTACTGACTTCAGGAGTTCTGGTCTGTAAAGTTGTTCTGTTTTCTAGCCTATCAGTAAGAGCAAAACCAAATTATGTTTGCTTTTGGTAGGACAGAAATAGCAAATCCCTGAGGATATTTTCTTGTTTTCTTCAAAGATCACGAAGATTTCTTACTCAGATGTAAACCTCAACTGTGAGATTCATCCTAATTTCATTGTCTTTACATAAGTAATGATTGGGCATGATTCATCTCAGCTACCTGAGATGTCTACTTTGAGATGAGATGAACGGCACCTCAGGCAACATTGATTCTGTTGATTACCTCCTGTCTGACCATTACAGATAAATCCTCTTCCAAATGTTGGAAGTAGAAAACAACATCTCTTCACAGTCATGTTAATGTTTGTGCCATGAAGCTTTTAACAAGTTTCTTGATGACTCAGATGGCATAGCTTCAAAGGGGTGAGGCATGGCTAGTCTGAAATGCTTGTTTTCTATCTGCTTATGCACAGATATACACACAGAGCTACTTAAAATACATACATGCTGAAAGTCCATTTTCTTTCAAGATCAGTAGACTCTCCACTACAAATTCTCAAGTCCTTGATGCCTGGCACCCTGTAGGGTCACTTACGTGACTGCAAAGTGGATGCTTACTCCTGTTGTGAGTTTTACATCTGCTTAGCACAGCTGTGAATGGCCAAATTTAGTACAGGGTGGCAGCGAACTGAGTCCTCAGGAGGTTTATTCTCTCTGATTGCAGATTTTTTCTCCCCTCAGCGCACAGCTACAGTGAGGAATTGCCAACAGTCAATCAAAGAACGTATTTAACCCAATGAAGCTCTGAGGAGAGAAACATGCTCTTTGACAGCAAAATGCATGACTAACTCGGGGCAGGTCTGAGAAAATCATCAAGGAATCATGAGATACATAAATACAGGTGAATT